>NW_026971783.1:0-63454 GCF_026151205.1 Bolinopsis microptera | reverse complement strand
CATTTAATTTTAGCGTCATCTAGCGTCATTTAGCTGGATCTGGAGGAGTCATTTTAGGGCCTACGAAATCGTTTCCACTGGTATTTTGTCGAGCTGAACATATTACACTCTTTGAACGTCCTAGAATTGTTTCAATCTCAAAAAAATGCGATCTGGATGCCAATTGCCAGTCTTACAACTTTTAATCCGACGTTGGCTTTCATAACGCGTCCCAATTTCCCCAACTCCTGCTGCTGGAGAGAGACTCCCCAGTTATATACCATAAATATATTTTAAACATAGATATCGACAACAGACTCCAAAAGTCTTGAAGTTCTGTTAGTGTTACCACAGCCCACACCTACCTTGGGTTCGTTACGGGCTAGCACGCCCAGGCCAAGACATCTCGACCACCGGTGTCTCCGTTACCATGTCTTGCTCACAGTCACAGTCCATTCCAAGATTGAATTGCCATTAGCCCCTGTATATCCAGGGGTAGGAGGGCCGGGTGTCGGGACGGTATGAAGAAAGCGATCTAGTGCTGCCTTGAATTTTGGCAAGGTTGGGATTTAGGGATTACTGGGCCGCGCTCAGCCTGTCATTCCGCCGAATCTCTATTCGGCGGAATGAACATGATAGCCTGTTAATGAACATGATAGCCTGAGGTCCCCAGGTAAGGTTGGGATAGTCATAGACTTGTACTTGTAGCGCGATGCACTACTGGGCCGCGCCGCGCATCTTCTCGCAAGCACAGATCGGCGAGATGCGAAGGATTGACATCGTGAATTAAGGATAGACTAAATATTGTGAGGCACAGCGTTATACAAAGTTAATTGACGATTTTAATTCATCGCAGCTCGGCGTGACGGCGCGTTACTGGGCCGCGCTCAGCTTGTCATTCCGTCTAATCTCTACTGTTTATGAACATGATAGCCTGAGGTCCCCAGGTAACTCGGCGCGGCACAGTAGCGCATTTCGCCGATCTACAATCTAGCAGTAGTAGTACAAAATCGCTCTTACTAAATCGCTTACTAAACCGTTTTGTACGGCTGCAAAACCATAAAAACCAAAGTCACGTGAAATTTTTGGGCGAGCGAATTAGTAAGAGCCATAAATGCGAGCGTGCTAAATCATATTTTACACTCAATCTTCAAAATTTTTGTAAAAGGGCTATTAACAAATTAAATGCAAATGAAAACAATTTGAATTAATGTATTTTCGGACGCTGAATCACCCGGCCGGCCATCCCAAAAAACTTTACCGGCTATTGTCCATCTCCGAAATTAAGTTGGCATTGGAGGACTTCGCCGCTTCGACGCGCCGAGCGAACTAGCATTCTTGCTTCGCATCGAAGCAACGATCGTCGTCGATCGTTGCTCTGCTTCGCAGAGCAACGATCTCGACGGATTGACATCGTCAATCAAAAATTAAGGTAAACAGTAAAATAAATGTCGACTTCCGGTTTTCAGCAAAGTTTTCGTTTCGTGAAACTAATGTTAGCTCTCCATGAGCAAAATTACTCGAAACCATTGCTATGCGACGTTGTCCCAAATTATTTGGGACAACGTCGCATAGCAATGGTTTCGAGTAATCCCAAAAAGTTTTATTTCGGGCCGAATAAAAGTTTACAACTTTAACATTGCTGCAGATTGTGTATTCCCGTCCTCTGATTCATGATTGGCTGAATAGTAAATTGTGTCACGTGCTGCACTGCTGCAGATGCTTGAAAATTAGAATGTTAATGCGTCACGCGTGCAATCATTTTGTGTCGCGCATGATATGAGCACAAACCGCGATTATTTAAAAATATCGCTTTTAAATTTAGCGAGCCCGCCCGCCGGTAAATTTTTTTTGAAATGGCATAGGGTTAAAATGCTACCTTGGCAAGATATTGGCGAAAAACTGTCTCGATCACGTGATACGACCGTATAAGGAATTGTCTGTGACATACGTTGCATGCCACTTTTCGCGCAATGATATTTGTAATACGTAACATGTATCAAATAAGGAATTAAATCTAATTTCTCATTAGAGCTAGGTAGGGTTTTAACATATGCTTTTTTCATTTGTTAAAGATTGAATTAGGGTTGAGATCAGATTAAAGGGTTAAACTTAAAGTTTCGAATATTCGTTCAGGGCCAGCTAAAGAACGGGTTGAAAAAGTCACGTGACAGTCGAGTGTAGATCGAGTGATTAACCATCATCGGTATAACTATAAGTGCAAGCAACTTTTTACTTCACAGTACTTAGAATGCCAATCACAATGCTGGCAAGCATTACCGTCGCCCTTATATTCACAATACTATTTACCCCCTATACTAGTATATCCCCTTTATTGTTTTCCAGGCATTAAGACTCATCGAAAGTAGTTCAGCAGGTACATTTAAGTTCAAAACATTCTAATTCAATGTTAAAGATGACAGGAATAAGAAATAGTTATGTGGAGGTTTTTAAGAAATTTGCGCAAAATACGCGCCAGCATGTTATACGAAATTAGGTAAAAAACCCAAAATCGCCATATTCAGGTGCCTTAAAAACCATGTTAAAATTGAGTTAGAGATCTAAAACTTTGTAGGGCGTCTAGACCTTGTCCAAATCGACTGTAAAAAAAATTTCATGTTGCAGGTGTATCGGGAAGTGGGTTTTCTGGAACCCCTGTTTTACAACAGATTGTCGTGAAGTATATATATATAATATATATATATAGACGCTTTTGAAGTCAATTGTAGCCTACATTTAAGTGTCCGTAGATTCAAAAGTATAAAAGATACAGTCATTTCGAACCACAGGTTTTAAAGATAATTGTTTATACTTTAGTTTACATTATATCAAAAAATAATTTATTTTCTACATCATCACTTGATGACGTCATCAAATTAAGTGTTTTTAAAACTTGATTTTTGACAAAGTAACAACTTTTTAAATCGATTTTAAACCATTAAGGAGTAATTTTATTCAAAATCTGAGGACATTTTTACCTTAGATAATTGTTCAAGCATTCTGAAAATCTACCGAAAAAGTTTCTTACTTTGCTCCTTCATAAAGATATTCGCTATTGAAGTAAGTGCTTTTTTGAAGAATAATTTTATAAAAACATAAAAGTTGTGAATTAGTATTCTCTGGTGTTGGGCCATCCCTTGGGTTGTGGAGCTCAATTTTGCTTTTTAAAGGTCTAAATTGTGTTATAGGCTAGTTTTAAAGTTGAAAATCAAAAAGTTGCACACGTTGGGACACGCCCAATTTGATAGAAAATTGCTAAAATTACTGAAAATTGCTGTTTTCACCATTTTTTCCTTTTCACCCTTTTGAAAAAAGGCAATAGTGAAAGGTTACGAATGGAGGTTTTTGCAGAAAAACGTGGATTTTGGAGAACGAGATAGGTGGGTTTAAATATGTCGTGTGTCCTTCCTTCCGTTCGTTACCATGCGACGAAAAAGTTGGGCGCGCGCGAGGATTGCTTGCGGAGATGTGATGTATAGATAGCCTGTGATCTATGAATGCGCGGCGCGACTGTGTTTTAATGTATATGATCCATGTTATGCATTTTTTTTTATTAAATACTTTTCAAATTTTACAGAGTACAGCAATAGATGAATATAAAATAGAATCGTTCAAAATATCGCCCCCATCTGTAAAATATGATGGGCACCCAAACACGGTAAACACATAGTGAACTATGTCCGCAGTAACTTGGACCCATTACATCGAATTAATCTAAATCCAAAAATTTATGAAAAACTATTTAATAACAAACAAATCCATGGTGAATAACTGTGGATATATAGTCAAAATTGGTATTTCAATACGTCAAATTCCAGATACATTAGATACAGGTCTGATATGGTCATTAATGTGTGAGGTGTGCGGGTGAAGTGTGATATGATGTTGAAAGTATAGGAAGGTAGATAAAAAAATTAATAAAACAAAAATAATAATAATATGGGGAGCAAAGAGACTAGGCTAGGCTGTTGTTTCACTATCCAATAAACATTTCCATAGATGCTTAGTGACCTCAGCTTTGAAAACACTTGTAGACACAATCTGTCTTACCTGTAAAGGGAGTCCATTCCACAGTATATGAGTTCTGTAGAAAAATGATTTTGCCAGTGGGCTATTTGAGGTACATAGGGTGTGTGAATTCTGACTTAACTTAGGTAAAATTGATGACACAATAGACAGACTGTCGAGGTGGCAACGTCTTAGTCGAGAAGTGCCCTGATATAAAGTGAGATAGTGAGGCAGCGATACAGGAATTAAATTGTTCAGAACTTTGTGGAAAAAAATAAGATCATTCAAGTCAAACTTTTGAGACAAAGGGAGAATGTCGACAAGCTTGCACTTTTTGACATATTGCTCAGGTGGATAACTGCGGCCCTCTTCAGACAGAATCCATTTAATAGCTCTCTTTTGGAGACTTTCTAATTTATCACTAAGTGATTTATTACAAGGGCGCCAGATTATGGAACAATTTTCGAATTGGCTACGAACCAGGGAGAGGTAAAGCGCCCGGCGACGTTTCTGATCAATGACAATATGGCCATCTCTTCTGACCATACCAAGTTGTTGGCAGGCCTTAGTATAAATTCTGTCGCACTGACTATTCCAACTGAGCTTAGGAGTAACATCGACTCCAAGATCTTTTTCTAACTCTACATACACAAGAGGAGAGCCATCAAGATTATATGCGAATGGAGGAGATAAAGATGGTTTTCCTGAAACAATAAGCACTTTACATTTTGCTGGATGGAATCGCATTTTGTTTCTAAGTGCCCAGTCAGAGAGATAGTCTATATCCATTTGTAAATTGGTATTATCAGAAGATGAATGTATTTTACGCCAGATTTTTGTATCATCGGCATACAAAACAATATCAGTATTATCCGAAAGGCCAAGAGGAATATCATTGATAAACAATACAAAAAGTAAGGGACCAAGGATAGAGCCCTGGGGGACACCAGAATTAACTGAGAGGGTAGATGACATCTCATTACCAATAACCACTCTTTGGTAACGGCCTTGAAGGTAATTGGTAAGAAATTTGAGAAGTGTACCATCAATGTTATATAAGGTCTTTAGCTTATGAAGAAGGATATCATGATTTACAGAATCAAATGCCTTAGCAAAATCAAAATACACAACATGATTGATAATGTTTTCGTTAAGAGACAATGCCAGGCTATCACAAAATCAACCATATTGGTTGTGCATGACTTGTGCTCTAGAAAACCATGCTGCCTGGGATCAAGAAGGGTACTTGTCAAAGAAAGCAGTTTACGTTTAACAATGCGCTCAAAAACTTTCATGACTAAACAAGTAAGGGATATTGGTCTATAGTTTTCAACCTCACTTTTCTTACCTTTCTTAAATATTGGGACAACATTTGCAAGTTTCCATTCTTGTGGAATGTAGCCGCTGTTGTAGGATCCACGAAAAATGCATGTTAGAGGGTAAGCTAAACCTACGGAACAATTTTTTAGAATTTTACCGTGTATGCCATCTGGTCCCTGGGCTTTATTTGAATTAATATTTGAAAGAAGCTTACGAACATCCCGATGATCGAAGTCAATATCAAAATCAACATCATTGACATAGGAGATGTCAGTGTCATAAAGTGAAGGATCCGAAAACTGGTTATAAAAGAAAGAATTGAAAAGTTCAGCTTGATCTTTGGGATTGAACCGAAGCTGTCCAGAATAACTAACACAATTAGGAATACGGCAGGAGTTAGATTTATACTTAACATGTGACCAAAACTTCTTAGTTATAAGCGCTGGATCATCACTATTAAAAAGATTATCTCTTATTTTGGCTGATGAGAGCCTCTTAAAATCTTTACGGCTAGTAACAAACTTTAACTCATCAGAAATAGAACCAGAAATTTTAAATTTAGCTCTGAGTCTATCTTTTTTACGGCATGAAGAAAAAAGTTCACTATCGAACCACGGGGGTTGGAACTCTGATTTAATAATTACTTTAGGAATATGTATATCAACTAAATTCATAATGCAGTCTTTAACTAACTTCCAAGACGAATCAGGATCTAGGCATTCTAGGACTTGCCAATTAATCGAGCATAATTCACGATTAATCATGTCCCAGTTTGCTTTCTTAAAATTATAGATTTTACGTTTAGGAGTTTTCTTACGGGAAAAGGAGCTTTTAATTGAAAAAGTGACAGGAAAATGATCAGATTTGCACACGGAATGAGGATCACAGACATTCAAGTTATCGATTGTGTTATCATAATTACTGAGAAGAATGTCTAATGTATTACCACTTTTATGGGTGGGTGATGTGATCAACTGGGAGAGAGAAAGATCACTGAAAGAATCTATGAAGGATTGCTCAATAGGTACGGTACTGGATGAAGATAGCCAGTCTGTATGGGGGAGATTAAAATCACCAATAACATAGATTTTAGGGGGATTCTTTTTGGAAACTAGCTTGCGAATATAACTAACTATGACATCATGATTAGGTAACCCAAGAGTTCCTACTCTATAACAAGTACAGATTACAATACTCTCTTTGTTAGGAAAAGAAATTTTAACGGCAAGCATTTCTGCACCTAGGCTAACTGGTAGTCGGGTTGTAGTGGCGTCGATATCAGACCGAACAGCCAAAAGAACACCACCTCCATTTTCCCTAAACTTTTTAGGGTTATTAGGATCTTGAGGATGAGTCTTTCTCGTGCGGTCATTGCGGAAGATTTCATATTGAGAAGAAGGAAAGATTTCGTTGCTAGAAATAGATTTTTTGAGCCAAGTCTCATTTAGGGCAATTATGTCAGGCTGCTCTATGTTAGCAAAGGATTGAAATTCGGAAATCTTATTACCATCAAGAAGGGGATGGGAGGAGCTTAGGTTACTGAAAGGAATGAGACCTTGGACATTTTGGTAGAGTACAGATAGGGAGTTGGGACCTGGATTAAGCATAGAAGGATTAACAAGAGTTATCAAAAGAAAGTTAAGAGAGAAAACCCAAAGAATAAATAAAGAGACTAGACGCCTGAGGCGGCTGGAATACTTGACTCTATTCATCTTACCAGGGAGAAGAACATTTCTTATAAACCATGAGGAGATAATTACAAAGAAAAGTTTGATGTGGGAGCAAGCAAGAAATGGTATAAGATAACGTGGGCTGTCAAGGAGTAGAGAGGAATGAATATTAGAATCTAGGGGGAATACGGTGTTCATGGACCTAACCGTGGTGAGAAGAATTGGGAGAAAGTAAGTCATGATGAGAGAATAGAAGAGAAACATATGATTATGATAATTGTAGTTGATGTGTGGGGTGTATGGAGACTTAAATGTGTAAATTTTGTTAGGTATAAACGTGTTGATATGTATAAGTGCATTTCTTGACTGTGTACGAGGCCTTTTGCATGCAAAAAGACCTATTCTAAGTCTAAACGATTCATTGTCTAACATATTGGAAAATGGACAGTGACCGAATGTACCTGAAATGGGAGGCATAAAATTGAGAAAAAGATTAAATCAGAGATTTGTTTGAGTTTTAATTTTAGGCGCAACGTCTTAATCAAAATATTAAATGGAAGAAAAGATCAAAGATTTAAATTCCCAGAAGATTATTTACAACCCTGTCAAAACTGTGTTCGTTTACAACAAACTTAAGCCAAGTGGACAGTAAACCTACTCCTCTCATGTTGAGATGAAGCCAATCATGGTATAGAAGTTCATTACATGATCTAAAGTCTCGAGTTAAAAAGACTGAGAAACAGTCTAAGAACACGCAATTATTATTTAGGCATAAGTCTTAAGTAGATTATTAAAATCTAGAACATTCTTTGCTATGTAGGAATATAAACATTTAATAGGAAGACAACATTGGATAATTATAATTGCAGCGGGAAATAACTGCTTAGTGGTGTCAATTAATTCAGTAAGATACTTCCTAAGGAACTGAACCCCATACTTAGAATGTTTAATGTCATTTGTACCAACACTCAATATAATTTTTTCAATCAATAATATTACTATTAGGTAATACGCCCAATTTGTACGTGGCACGCGTAGTGTATTGATGTGTACACGAGTATAGTTTACCTTTGCTGATAATTTCTTGAATTACAGATACAAGTTAAGTTCTACGGCAATCGAACTGAATTTCAAGTGTTTCCCGTATTTGATGCATAATTTATCAATATTATTATCATGAAGATTGAAGTGAGCTGATTGGAGCTTATACTTAAATTTATAGTAAATGTGAAATGGAAATCTAGCGTCCGCCAAAACGAAACAACGGGCGCAATTCTTGTTATCAACTTTGGAGTCTCGTTGTGATCCAAGTTCTATATGAAATCTTCTGAAACTTTGCATGCTTATTAAATTATATATAAAATACTGCTATGCAAAAATTTACGGTGATTCAATATTGTATCCGCACGCAACGTCCGCTCAAAGTTTGCACGTGCGAAAGGTGAGAATTTTGCTCATTCGTGATTTCGAATAAATTCTGCTTTCCCACGATATTTAAATGGCATTATATATGAATTTAATGCCAACTTGAATAAGTAAAAAGTGCCATATTCAGTCAGGTAAAATTTCGAAATCGATGAAATTACCTCCTAATTATTAATATAAATATTAATGAAGTTATGAGTTTACATTTCGGCTTTGTAAATTATCCTGACATTATAATCAAAAAGAGATGATATTTGACCAAAACCCATAATCATGGGTAGAGTGTACCGCTGCCAGTGTCTCTCTTTTCCAAACAAAAGGAAATGATATTAATTTGAATAACCGTCCGAAAATGCAAATTGATACCGAGAATGAAATCGGTCGCTCGCTTTATAAGCTTTATATTACAATTCGTAAGCCGTGATCGAATGGAAAAAGCGAGCGACCGATTTCATTCTCGGTATCAATTTGCATTTTCGGACGGTTATTCAAATTAATATCATTTCCTTTTGTTTGGAAAAGAGAGACACTGGCAGCGGTACACTCTACCCATGATTATGGGTTTTGGTCAAATTTTGAATCTACATTCACGGCGCTAAATCTTTTAAAGCTTCTTGCACTTAATATAATCTTGCACTTAATATAATCTTGCACTAATAATAAATTTTATGGCCAGGTAGCGCAGTTGGTTAGCCATTGATACATGTTTCGTATGTTTCGTATGTTTCGTATGTTTCGTCGGCGCGCGCTTCGCGCGCGAAAAGTGGCATGCAACGTATGTCAAGTTAGCCAGCTTTGCAATTGTGAGGTTGCAGGTTCAAATCCCACTGCCTGCCTGGTCGTGGGGTGAGTGTCGTTGACATTCAGCTAAGGATCGTGAGTGGTCCTATGCAGCCCCCCGGTCTACTCAGCCGAATTCTCGAGAAATCGGGTGTGAGGGTTAAATGAGGAGCTGCACATTGCAGCAAAGTCTCGGGCGAAGAAAGTATGGTACACACTACCTTAACCGTCACTGGCTAAAAACAAATCCTTCGGCTTCCTGTAATTGGCTGGTTGCACCTGTGTAACAATATGGCTGTTGGAATACTCCGAAGTAAAATAAGTGTCTAGATTTTTTTAAAAAATCTCTACGCGAAGAGAAGCGTACTGTCACATAATGGTACAGTTATGTGGTGCTGTTACGTACTGGTACAGTTATGTGGTTCTGTTACGTACTGGTACAGTTATGTGGTACTGTTACGTACTGGTACAGTTATGTGGTACTGTTACGTACTGTTACAGTTATGTGGCACTGTTACGTACTGGTACAGTTATGTGGTACTGTTACGTACTGGTACAGTAACGTGGTACTGTTACGTACTGGTACAATTATGTGGTACTGTTACGTACTGGTACAGTTATGTGGTACTGTTACGTACTGTTACAGTTATGTGGCACTGTTACGTACTGGTACAGTTATGTGGTACTGTTACGTACTAGTACAGTAACGTGGTACTGTTACGTACTGGTACAGTTATGTGGCACTGTTACGTACTGGTACAATTTTGTGGCACTGTTACGTACTGGTACAGTAACGTGGTACTGTTACGTACTGGTACTGTTATGTACTGGTACAGTTACGTGGTACTGTTACGTACTGGTACAGTTACGTGGTACTGTTACGTACTGGTACAGTTATGTGGTTCTGTTACGTACTGGTACAGTTATGTGGTTCTGTTACGTACTGGTACAGTAACGTGGTACTGTTACGTACTGGTACAGTTATGTGGCACTGTTACGTACTGGTACAGTAACGTGGTACTGTTACGTACTGGTACTGTTATGTACTGGTACAGTTACGTGGTACTGTTACGTACTGGTACAGTTACGTGGTACTGTTACGTACTGGTACAGTTATGTGGTACTGTTACGTACCGGTACAGTTATGTGGCACTGTTACGTACTGGTACAGTAACGTGGTACTGTTACGTACTGGTACAGTAACGTGGTACTGTTACGTACTGGTACAGTTATGTGGCACTGTACGTACTGGTACAGTAACGTGGTACTGTACGTACTGGTACAGTTAGGGCACTGTTAACGTACTGGTACAGTAACGTTGGTACTGTTACGTACTGGTACTGTTATGTACTGTACAGTTACGTGTACTGTTACGTACTGGTACAGTTACGTGGTACTGTTACGTACTGGTACAGTTATGTGGTTACTGTTACGTACTGGTACAGTAACGTGGTACTGTTACGTACTGGTACAGCTTATGTGGCACTGTTACGTACTGGTACAGTAACGTGGTACTGTTACGTACTGGTACAATTATGTGGCACTGTTACGTACTGGTACAGTAACGTGGTACTGTTATGTACTGGTACAATTTTGTGGCACTGTTACGTACTGGTACAGTTACGTGGTACTGTTACGTACTGGTACAGTTACGTGGTACTGTTACGTACTGGTACAACTAAAGTTACCTGGCAATCGTTTTTAGAGGTAAGAGCTTGTACCAAATTAGACTTCAGTGTATACTAATACATTGGTTTGTGTGACTTCTGTTTTTGACTAATATTTTAGGTTCACCATGATGTACGTGACCGTAACAGCAATTACATCAGAAAACCTGAGATAACGGCTATTTATCGCTCATCACTCATGGCTCTGTTAAATCTAATCATGATACTCCGGTAGGAGGTTTTACATCATTTGATATGGATCGATGGATTCAAACTCGATTCAGAATGTTCTACGTTTTAGAATTTTCCTCTGATGTAACGTTCTTAATTTTAGGCTTAAAGATTACTCAACCAATTTTCACTGGCAATTTCCAGTTAAAGTTTGAATGATCTGTGTTTCTTATCAGTCGCTTTGTTTGAATTTCTGTTATTAATGTAGCCTAGACTTAGACCGTTCCAGGCAGACCTTCGTTTGATAAAGTAGTTTTTAATTTTCACCTCTGGTGGCGGAGATTTTCATTATCGAGTTTTCAATGATTGTAAAGAGTATTTGCTAATTTTCTGGACGTTGATCTTCTTATCGATGTTTAACAATAAAATTGGCAGCAGAGGAGACACTTACATATCCTATGAAGCCAACTTTGTGCTGGAAGCTGCAGATTTTTCCAACAAAACGATTACAAAAAGATTGGAGGCTAATCCTTTCGTGTTTTGCACCTGCTGTTACCGTCCTTTATCTTTTTATTTAGTACTAATATTTGTAATCGAATTTAGATATATTTACCGACATGATGTCGCAATATGTTTTGTAGGGCCATCATGTGATCTTATTTTCACTGATATTAATTGGTGACAACGTTATCGGTTTGTGCCATTAAGCAATCTCGGGCCTCTTCGCACGCCCCATTTTTCTTCGTTCAAGTTGTTGTTAATACCGAATACGTAAATAAGATTTGGAACCATCAGCGGATAAGACCGCGTACATTATGAAACCGAAATGCAGTCTGAAAATCAGTTAAGTGATTAAACACATATTTAGTATTTACCTGAGTTATTTGTAGTTGTACTGATAATTTTTTCCTATTCCAATTCAAATTAATCTCTTCTCACAAGAGTCATTGATCATACAGAAAGTCCTCTTGTTTCAAGTTCCTCCGATAACTCACCAATCGCTCAGATGTGAGGTGATTGCGAACCAAGATGCCTGTCCCCCCTCCGACCCTCCTCCCCCCTTATTCTGTCTCTTCAGCTGAAAAGGAGGGTGGAAATGAGGATCTGGACAAAGAGGCCGAGGTGGGAGTTTGTACTTGCGGGTCTAAGGGATGTGGGTGTGGGTGTGCCAAGGTAACCCATGGACAAGAACATCACTGTGTTACACGGTATGTATTTAAAAGTACCTGATCGTGCGCATTTTTTACCTATTCATAACATATATTGCATTTTATTGCTAGTACCTGATTGAGCTCAGTCTACTGTACCCCCCTCCCAACGGGCTTAGCATTAGTTCATTCAGGAGTGTGCATTATCGTGGGTACGATCATTGGGGCAGGGATATTCGTTTCCCCAAACAGCGTGTCGAAGCGTGTCGGCTCCCCCAGCCATGTCAATACTAATCTGGCTCGGAGGTGGTGTCCTTTCTACTATAGTAAGGCATGTTTTTTATTCGCATTTTATTTGCATTTAAATTGCATGAATATAAATCTCTAAGTTATTAAATTAAATTAATGGCTCATATAATATTACATTCTATGAACCCCCCCCCCCCCCCCCCCCCCCCAGGAGCTATTACATTCTATGAACCCCCCCCCCCCCCCCCCCCCCCCAGGAGCTATTACATTCTATGACCCCCCCCCCCCCCCCCCCCCCCCCCCCCCCCAGGAGCTATTACATTTCTGGAGCTTGGAACGAATGTTACCTAAAAATGGTGGACAGATGATTTATCTAGAAAGGCGTTTGGAGGTCTTCTATCATTCCTGTCCTGTTATCTTCTACACGTACTTTTAGGGGGACTTCGTGAGTAAATCTTATCTGTTTATTCTTTTATTGAAGACATTACTTTTAGTATGTGATTATTCGGCTTTAAAGACTCGCATAGGTTTACTTTGAAGTGAAGATAAAATTTTAAATTTTACTGCCAAGTCCCCTATAATTGAATTAACGTTACCTGTTACCGGAGTGCAAGATTGTGAGCACCAGACATGGCAGATTTCATTGTCCTAGTCTAATTTAAAGTTATGCTAGGCAGAGCAATAGGGTTCCTGACGTTTGGGAAGTATTTCTGGGCTGTCTTCTTACGATAATGCTGACGATGTTCCGGAATGGGCCAACAGGATCCTTTGCATTGTTGTATGCTGTGAGTAAAACATAGTTAATTCATATAGATTGTAGGATTAATATTGAGGGCGTGTAGATACCCCAGGAACAATATGTGTTTCATTTTCGATCTCAAACTATTTACCTATGGAATACTGAACTGTGAAATGTTTACATTTATCTGTACTTTCAATAATTCTGAATAATAACCTCCAAAATCCTACCAGGGACGATCATGAGCCTAATAACTATCTACCCGAACCTTACTCTTAAGATTATTGACGCTGTTACCTTCTTTAAAATGGCGTCCCTCGCTCTCATCATCATACTTGGCTTCGTCCATTTGTGCCAAGGTGAATTTAATGAAGCCCACTACCCCAGGTAACCATGGTAACCACTAATCTTTCATCAAAATTACTTTCAATTCAAACAGAGATCTTTTAGCGATTTCGATTACACATGAACATCAGACCCATAATTAATATTACCGACTAATCGTGGGGTGAAGGATTTCAAAATAAACTTCTGTAACATTTATAGACGAATAAATGCAAATATATAAACCCAAACTTGCCACTAGGACACACGGAGAACATAACGGTAGGATTTGAGAATACAAGCTGGAAACCACAGGAATGGGGGGAAGCTTGGAACAGTGTTCTGTGGGCCTACAATGGCTGGATCTCTCTTTCTGTCATGTTGGGCGAGGTCAAGGACCCCAGGTTCAAGTTTTAAAGAGACCAACTTTTTTGGGGCACATGAATGGAAAAGAAATTTCGCGTGAATGGAATAGGAATTTTAGCCGAGGGATTTTAAACAGGGGATCTTCCCAGGATGCTGCCAAAAATAGTGGCGATATCAATGACGATAGTGACGATACTGTACGTCTTAGCGGTCACATCCTATCACATTGTACTCGATATGGATACCATGATGTCTGGCTCAGCTCTTGCTAGTGTGAGTTGCAGATATCCTGCATTTTCGCTCATTTTTCCGGCCTATTTTCCGATCCAAACATACGACTACAACACGTTCTGATTACACTGATTTGAACATTGATAAGCTCCACGTCAAATGTAAATAGCTGAAGCCACCGTATTTTCTTAACAGAAACTAGCTGGTAAAAAGATGGGACAGTCAGGAGAGGTGTTCTATGCTATAGCTGTGGCTGTCTCCACCCTGGGTAACGCCATGTGTGCTTCTCTTGCAGCTAGCAGGTAAAACTATGTTACAGTTAATTCCAGGTTTCAAGCATAGATCATTTCCATAACAAAATTAAAAATATTACTTGCTTTCTTAAAGCAGCATACGTGTTCGCTTGATCGACTCCTTACAGTTAAGGTGATACTGCTAATAATTCTGAGTAACCCCCTCCCATCATATCCACGTACCCACTACCCAGGTTCCTCCAAGCTGGTGGCAGAGGTGGAATATTACCCGGCTGCTTTGGTCTCGTCAACAAGCGGTTCAAGACACCAATGTTCTCCCTTTTATACGTGGTATGATCTACTCAAGTTGTGTTTTAACGTTTGATCATCCTCAATTTGCTTGAATCTTTAAAATGGCGAGCTGGAGGCAAGTCTTACAAGTTCTAATCCGACGTATCAGAGGTACTTCGGCTAGTGAGTTATGTCAATATGTGATATGTCCAGTTTAAGGTTAAGGCTGGATCTGGAGGAGTCATTTTAAGGCCTACGAAATAATTTTAATCGCTATTTTGTCGATCTGAACATCCTGCAACCTTTGAACGTCCTCAAATTGCTTGAATCACAAAAATCGCAAACTTGAAGTCAGTCTTACAAGTTTTAATCCGACGTATCAGAGCTACTTCGTCTTCAGCTAGTGAGTTATGTATAATTGAAGGTTAAGACTGGATCTGGAGGAGTCGTTTTAGGGCCTATGAAATAATTTCCACCAGTATTTTGTCGAGCTAAACATCTTGAACCCTTTGAAGTTTGAACATCTTCGAATTGCTTGAATCAGAAAAAATGTCGAGCTGGAGGCCAGTCTTACAGGTTCTAATCCGACGTATCAGAGCTACTTCAGCTTGTGAGTTACGTCTAATTGGAGGTTAAGGCTGGATCTGGAGGAGTCGTTTTAGGGCCTACGAAATAATTTCCACCGTTATTTTGTCGAACTGAACATCCTGCACCCTTTGAAAATCATCGATTTGCTTGAATCTCAAAAATGGCGAGCTGGAGGCCAGACATTTTCAGTTGTGTACTATTTAATTAAAGTGCTATCAACCAAAATAACGTTATATAAAAGACCCAGAGTTTACGTTGTGCTATTTGTATCAAATAGTTGATAACATGCAGCGGTCAATAAATATAATAATAGTTTTACAATTTATATGCTATATGACTTAATTAATTGAACCAAAAGGTTGTCTGATCTATCATAATACAGATGGTAGCATCGACGATATTCATTTCGTTTGGGAACGTGTTCAAGTTAATCAACACCGCCTCCTTCACCAGCTTTGCTTTCACCAGCCTGTGTGCGGTTGGACTCCTCGTGATGAGAAGAAAGTTTCCTGATCTACCGAGACCTGTACAAGTTAGTTCAAACCTTTTAGTTAACTAGTTGTGGGTATTGGAGACCTGTACAAGTTAGTTCAAACCTTTTAGTTAACTAGTTGTGGGTATTGGAGACCTGTACAAGTTAGTTCAAACCTTTTAGTTAACTAGTTGTGGGTATTGGAGACCTGTACAAGTTAGTTCAAACCTTTTAGTTAACTAGTTGTGGGTATTGGAGACCTGTACAAGTTAGTTCAAACCTTTTAGTTAACTAGTTGTGGGTATTGGAGACCTGTACAAGTTAGTTCAAACCTTTTAGTTAACTAGTTGTGGGTATTGGAGACCTGTACAAGTTAGTTTAAACCTTTTAGTTAACTAGTTGTGGGTATTGGAGACCTGTACAAGTTAGTTTAAACCTTTTAGTTAACTAGTTGTGGGTATTGGAGACATGTACAAGTTAGTTTAAACCTTTTAGTTAATTAGTTGTGGGTATTGGAGACCTGTACAAGTTAGTTCAAACCTTTTAGTTAACTAGTTGTGGGTATTGGAGACCTGTACAAGTTAGTTCAAACCTTTTAGTTAACTAGTTGTGGGTATTGGAGACCTGTACAAGTTAGTTCAAACCTTTTAGTTAACTAGTTGTGGGTATTGGAGACCTGTACAAGTTAGTTCAAACCTTTTAGTTAACTAGTTGTGGGTATTGGAGACCTGTACAAGTTAGTTCAAACCTTTTAGTTAACTAGTTGTGGGTATTGGAGACCTGTACAAGTTAGTTCAAACCTTTTAGTTAACTAGTTGTGGGTATTGGAGACCTGTACAAGTTAGTTTAAACCTTTTAGTTAACTAGTTGTGGGTATTGGAGACCTGTACAAGTTAGTTTAAACCTTTTAGTTAACTAGTTGTGGGTATTGGAGACATGTACAAGTTAGTTTAAACCTTTTAGTTAACTAGTTGTGGGTATTGGAGACCTGTACAAGTTAGTTCAAACCTTTTAGTTAACTAGTTGTGGGTATTGGAGACCTGTACAAGTTAGTTCAAACCTTTTAGTTAACTAGTTGTGGGTATTGGAGACCTGTACAAGTTAGTTCAAACCTTTTAGTTAACTAGTTGTGGGTATTGGAGACATGTACAAGTTAGTTCAAACCTTTTAGTTAACTAGTTGTGGGTATTGGAGACCTGTACAAGTTAGTTCAAACCTTTTAGTTAACTAGTTGTGGGTATTGGAGACCTGTACAAGTTAGTTCAAACCTTTTAGTTAACTAGTTGTGGGTATTGGAGACCTGTACAAGTTAGTTTAAATCTTTAAGTTAATTAGTTGTGGGTATTGGAGACCTGTACAAGTTAGTTTAAACCTTTTAGTTAACTAGTTGTGGGTATTGGAGACCTGTACAAGTTAGTTTAAACCTTTTAGTTAACTAGTTGTGGGTATTGGAGACATGTACAAGTTAGTTTAAACCTTTTAGTTAACTAGTTGTGGGTATTGGAGACCTGTACAAGTTAGTTCAAACCTTTTAGTTAACTAGTTGTGGGTATTGGAGACCTGTACAAGTTAGTTCAAACCTTTTAGTTAACTAGTTGTGGGTATTGGAGACATGTACAAGTTAGTTCAAACCTTTTAGTTAACTAGTTGTGGGTATTGGAGACCTGTACAAGTTAGTTCAAACCTTTTAGTTAACTAGTTGTGGGTATTGGAGACCTGTACAAGTTAGTTTAAATCTTTAAGTTAATTAGTTGTGGGTATTGGAGACCTGTACAAGTTAGTTCAAACCTTTAAGTTAACTAGTTGTGGGTATTGGAGACCTGTACAAGTTAGTTCAAACCTTTTAGTTAACTAGTTGTGGGTATTGGAGACCTGTACAAGTTAGTTCAAACCTTTTAGTTAACTAGTTGTGGGTATTGGAGACCTGTACAAGTTAGTTCAAACCTTTTAGTTAACTAGTTGTGGGTATTGGAGACCTGTACAAGTTAGTTCAAACCTTTTAGTTAACTAGTTGTGGGTATTGGAGACCTGTACAAGTTAGTTCAAACCTTTTAGTTAACTAGTTGTGGGTATTGGAGACCTGTACAAGTTAGTTCAAACCTTTTAGTTAACTAGTTGTGGGTATTGGAGACCTGTACAAGTTAGTTTAAACCTTTTAGTTAACTAGTTGTGGGTATTGGAGACCTGTACAAGTTAGTTTAAACCTTTTAGCTAACTAGTTGTGGGTATTGGAGACCTGTACAAGTTAGTTCAAACCTTTTAGTTAACTAGTTGTGGGTATTGGAGACCTGTACAAGTTAGTTCAAACCTTTTAGTTAACTAGTTGTGGGTATTGGAGACCTGTACAAGTTAGTTTAAACCTTTTAGTTAACTAGTTGTGGGTATTGGAGACCTGTACAAGTTAGTTCAAACCTTTTAGTTAACTAGTTGTGGGTATTGGAGACCTGTACAAGTTAGTTCAAACCTTTTAGTTAACTAGTTGTGGGTATTAGAGACCTGTACAAGTTAGTTCAAACCTTTTAGTTAACTAGTTGTGGGTATTGGAGACCTGTACAAGTTAGTTTAAACCTTTTAGTTAACTAGTTGTGGGTATTGGAGACCTGTACAAGTTAGTTTAAACCTTTTAGTTAACTAGTTGTGGGTATTGGAGACCTGTACAAGTTAGTTTAAACCTTTTAATTAACTAGTTGTGGGTATTGGAGACCTGTACAAGTTAGTTCAAACCTTTTAGTTAACTAGTTGTGGGTATTGGAGACCTGTACAAGTTAGTTCAAACCTTTTAGTTAACTAGTTGTGGGTATTGGAGACCTGTACAAGTTAGTTCAAACCTTTTAGTTAACTAGTTGTGGGTATTGGAGACCTGTACAAGTTAGTTTAAACCTTTTAGTTAACTAGTTGTGGGTATTGGAGACCTGTACAAGTTAGTTTAAACCTTTTAGTTAACTAGTTGTGGGTATTGGAGACCTGTACAAGTTAATTCAAACCTTTTAGTTAACTAGTTGTGGGTATTGGAGACCTGTACAAGTTAGTTCAAACCTTTTAGTTAACTAGTTGTGGGTATTGGAGACCTGTACAAGTTAGTTCAAACCTTTTAGTTAACTAGTTGTGGGTATTGGAGACCTGTACAAGTTAGTTTAAACCTTTTAGTTAACTAGTTGTGGGTATTGGAGACCTGTACAAGTTAGTTTAAACCTTTTAGTTAACTAGTTGTGGGTATTGGAGACCTGTACAAGTTAGTTTAAACCTTTTAGTTAACTAGTTGTGGGTATTGGAGACATGTACAAGTTAGTTTAAACCTTTTAGTTAACTAGTTGTGGGTATTGGAGACCTGTACAAGTTAGTTCAAACCTTTTAGTTAACTAGTTGTGGGTATTGGAGACCTGTACAAGTTAGTTCAAACCTTTTAGTTAACTAGTTGTGGGTATTGGAGACATGTACAAGTTAGTTCAAACCTTTTAGTTAACTAGTTGTGGGTATTGGAGACCTGTACAAGTTAGTTCAAACCTTTTAGTTAACTAGTTGTGGGTATTGGAGACCTGTACAAGTTAGTTTAAATCTTTAAGTTAATTAGTTGTGGGTATTGGAGACCTGTACAAGTTAGTTTAAACCTTTTAGTTAACTAGTTGTGGGTATTGGAGACCTGTACAAGTTAGTTCAAACCTTTCAGTTAACTAGTTGTGGGTATTGGAGACCTGTACAAGTTAGTTCAAACCTTTTAGTTAACTAGTTGTGGGTATTAGAGACCTGTACAAGTTAGTTCAAACCTTTTAGTTAACTAGTTGTGGGTATTGGAGACCTGTACAAGTTAGTTTAAACCTTTTAGTTAACTAGTTGTGGGTATTAGAGACCTGTACAAGTTAGTTTAAACCTTTTAGTTAACTAGTTGTGGGTATTGGAGACCTGTACAAGTTAGTTTAAACCTTTTAGTTAACTAGTTGTGGGTATTGGAGACCTGTACAAGTTAGTTCAAACCTTTTAGTTAACTAGTTGTGGGTATTGGAGACCTGTACAAGTTAGTTCAAACCTTTTAGTTAACTAGTTGTGGGTATTGGAGACCTGTACAAGTTAGTTCAAACCTTTTAGTTAACTAGTTGTGGGTATTGGAGACCTGTACAAGTTAGTTTAAACCTTTTAGTTAACTAGTTGTGGGTATTGGAGACATGTACAAGTTAGTTTAAACCTTTTAGTTAACTAGTTGTGGGTATTGGAGACCTGTACAAGTTAGTTCAAACCTTTTAGTTAACTAGTTGTGGGTATTGGAGACATGTACAAGTTAGTTCAAACCTTTTAGTTAACTAGTTGTGGGTATTGGAGACCTGTACAAGTTAGTTCAAACCTTTTAGTTAACTAGTTGTGGGTATTGGAGACCTGTACAAGTTAGTTCAAACCTTTTAGTTAACTAGTTGTGGGTATTGGAGACCTGTACAAGTTAGTTTAAATCTTTAAGTTAATTAGTTGTGGGTATTGGAGACCTGTACAAGTTAGTTTAAACCTTTTAGTTAACTAGTTGTGGGTATTGGAGACCTGTACAAGTTAGTTTAAACCTTTTAGTTAACTAGTTGTGGGTATTGGAGACATGTACAAGTTAGTTTAAACCTTTTAGTTAACTAGTTGTGGGTATTGGAGACCTGTACAAGTTAGTTCAAACCTTTTAGTTAACTAGTTGTGGGTATTGGAGACCTGTACAAGTTAGTTCAAACCTTTTAGTTAACTAGTTGTGGGTATTGGAGACATGTACAAGTTAGTTCAAACCTTTTAGTTAACTAGTTGTGGGTATTGGAGACCTGTACAAGTTAGTTCAAACCTTTTAGTTAACTAGTTGTGGGTATTGGAGACCTGTACAAGTTAGTTTAAATCTTTAAGTTAATTAGTTGTGGGTATTGGAGACCTGTACACGTTAGTTCAAACCTTTTAGTTAACTAGTTGTGGGTATTGGAGACCTGTACAAGTTAGTTCAAACCTTTTAGTTAACTAGTTGTGGGTATTGGAGACCTGTACAAGTTAGTTCAAACCTTTTAGTTAACTAGTTGTGGGTATTGGAGACCTGTACAAGTTAGTTCAAACCTTTTAGTTAACTAGTTGTGGGTATTGGAGACCTGTACAAGTTAGTTCAAACCTTTTAGTTAACTAGTTGTGGGTATTGGAGACCTGTACAAGTTAGTTCAAACCTTTTAGTTAACTAGTTGTGGGTATTGGAGACCTGTACAAGTTAGTTCAAACCTTTTAGTTAACTAGTTGTGGGTATTGGAGACCTGTACAAGTTAGTTCAAACCTTTTAGTTAACTAGTTGTGGGTATTGGAGACCTGTACAAGTTAGTTTAAACCTTTTAGTTAACTAGTTGTGGGTATTGGAGACCTGTACAAGTTAGTTCAAACCTTTTAGTTAACTAGTTGTGGGTATTGGAGACCTGTACAAGTTAGTTCAAACCTTTTAGTTAACTAGTTGTGGGTATTGGAGACCTGTACAAGTTAGTTCAAACCTTTTAGTTAACTAGTTGTGGGTATTAGAGACCTGTACAAGTTAGTTCAAACCTTTTAGTTAACTAGTTGTGGGTATTGGAGACCTGTACAAGTTAGTTTAAACCTTTTAGTTAACTAGTTGTGGGTATTAGAGACCTGTACAAGTTAGTTTAAACCTTTTAGTTAACTAGTTGTGGGTATTGGAGACCTGTACAAGTTAGTTTAAACCTTTTAGTTAACTAGTTGTGGGTATTGGAGACCTGTACAAGTTAGTTCAAACCTTTTAGTTAACTAGTTGTGGGTATTGGAGACCTGTACAAGTTAGTTCAAACCTTTTAGTTAACTAGTTGTGGGTATTGGAGACCTGTACAAGTTAGTTCAAACCTTTTAGTTAACTAGTTGTGGGTATTGGAGACCTGTACAAGTTAGTTCAAACCTTTTAGTTAACTAGTTGTGGGTATTGGAGACCTGTACAAGTTAGTTTAAACCTTTTAGTTAACTAGTTGTGGGTATTGGAGACCTGTACAAGTTAGTTTAAACCTTTTAGTTAACTAGTTGTGGGTATTGGAGACCTGTACAAGTTAGTTTAAACCTTTTAGTTAACTAGTTGTGGGTATTGGAGACCTGTACAAGTTAGTTTAAACCTTTTAGTTAACTAGTTGTGGGTATTGGAGACCTGTACAAGTTAATTCAAACCTTTTAGTTAACTAGTTGTGGGTATTGGAGACCTGTACAAGTTAGTTCAAACCTTTTAGTTAACTAGTTGTGGGTATTGGAGACCTGTACAAGTTAGTTCAAACCTTTTAGTTAACTAGTTGTGGGTATTGGAGACCTGTACAAGTTAGTTTAAACCTTTTAGTTAACTAGTTGTGGGTATTGGAGACCTGTACAAGTTAGTTTAAACCTTTTAGTTAACTAGTTGTTGGTATTGGATTGTAGATCGTGTTATGAAACCTCTATCGGATTCTTACTGCAAGGTTGATAATGTTGATTATCTTTTTGCCATTTATTTGACCCCTCCCACACCAGGTGTCTCTACTGTACCCTATCGCTACAATCGTGATGGGAGTCTATCTTTTCATCATACCTTGGATCACTAACTGGTCAATGTGTTTACTTTGGACTGGACTCACTCTTGCTGGAGTTCCAGTTTATTTCGTCTGTGTCAGAGGATATTACAGACCTAAATTCTTTGTATCTTTATCTGGTAGGTGTTCAATGACATGTTGAATTACGCCCTGTTAGGTTGGCAAAGCCTCATGATAACGTATTTAAGTAAAGAAATTCAGTAAACTAAGTTTGTCTTGTAAAGCTTTTGGCTCAATATTCCATTTTCGTGAAAGCGGACTTTTTACAACTGTTAAGTAGGGTTACCTAACGCATTGCTTACGTTTGTTCTTTTCAGAATCATTCACCAGCATCGCAGCGAAGATTCTAAATTCTGAGTAAAAGAGTCAACAGCTTAACTAAGAATGCTAGAGTTACCAGTTTGAGTTACCAGTTACCAGCTCAATAAGAATGCTAGAGTTACCAGTTATTATGTTCAATAATTCAGAATTTTGTAAGATATAATATAATATTAATAATAATGTTATTACAACTTAAATAATTTAAACCTTTTGGACCATTCCTCTTTCTATCAACCATAATTTCAACGTCTTGGAGTTAAGAGGAATAGTTGGAGTAATTTTAAAATGTTTTAAAACAAAACTTTCAAAATTGTCATGGGATCATATTGTGATTCTAAATATATGTAAAAATGCCGAAAAACCTGAGAATAGGCCTTACAGTTTAATAACTTCCATACAGTTGTATAACTACAACAGTTGACTTTCGTTAGAATAAATAATAAATCTATGATAAGGAGCTCTCTACAAAATACGGAGAGTCCATGGCTGAAATTCCCACACAAATTATCACGTCTCCAGAACTATCCGCAGTACAGTACACTGAGCAGTACCCAAACTGAAACACCAAATTAGCAATTATTATCTATACTATAATTTAAACTTGACGAAATTTCCCCGGCAACGGGGACATAGAAGAAAAAACACCGAAAATCGACCTCAAAATGACCCTCTGGTGAAATCAAACCCAGCTCGCAAATGGAGTTGAAACCTCGCCATTTTTAGCAGGGTTGTAGAAAAAGGATAGGAATAGGCTATAGCATTCTTAGAATTTTGATTTAGGCTTTAGATTTTTTATAATTAACGTCGGAAGTGAGGTAAAATAACCGTTAGAATAATGTCGTTATTTTAGCAAAGGTTTACTGCGCTGTTGCGTAGCAACGTTAAAATGCACGTGCGCGAGCAAAAACATCTTAACTACGCGCGTTGTTATGCTGTATGCTACGTCATAATTTCAAAACTAGCTCACATTTACGCTCACGCTATGACTTATATTCATAACTTTGGTTGTGATTGGTATTTTTTGATGCGGTAAAAAGTATCGTTCTGGGAATCCGAATACTAACAACGCTGTCGCCATTGTTAGATAAATTCCATTATGTCTACAGTATAACAGAGCTATATGATGAAGAGAAATTAAAACATAACTGATTTTTAAAATTTCCTCGAACAAAGCTTTGTCAAGAACACACGATCCTAAGGATATCTTGGTGCTGTCAAGTCGGGGCAATATTGCAAAGAATCCCGTGTTCAAGGATTGTCTTCATAACTAGCTATTACTTATTTTCATAGCAATCAATTTTCATATAATAATTTCATATAATGATAATAATTTTGAATTAACGTTTTGTCAACCTACGTAAATATCCATTTATTAACCTATTTGATTTAGGATCTAAAGTCATTTGATAGATTATGTCATTTTACCAATTTCATTCAGCACAAATTTCCTTTTTTATTTATCACAATTCTTTCATACGTAAAAACTTCAATTTGAACAGATCTATCAAATGAGACGATGAGGGACCTGACATTTACCGAAATGATTCAAATGTGTAATTCATATATTTTCAGTGAAGCAGGGTTCGGGAACTAAAGCATATTTGTTGGATTGTTTGACCATTGACTAGCGATGACCGATAAATACCTATATATATATATAACTTTGGTTGTGATTGAAATTTTTTGATGCGGTAAAAAGTATTGTTTTGGGGCATAGAAGAAAAAACACCGAAAATCGACCTCTTGTAATAACAGCTCCTAGCCACTTGGTGGTTACTAGCCGGTTAGTAGCCGGTTAGTAGCCGGCTAGTGACCGCTTTCTAAGTGCCGGCTAGTAGCCGGTTTGGAACCGGCTACTAGTAGGTCTGCTTTAGAGCTCGGCTAATAGCCGGCTAGTGACCGGTTAGTAGCCGGTTAGTAGCCACTTTGTGGTCACTAGCCGGCTAGTAGCCGGTTAGTAGCCGGCTAGTGACCACTTTTCAAGTGCCGGTTAGTAGCCGGTTGGTAATGTGAAGTTGAGGAGCTGTTATTACAAAAGTGGCTACTAGCCGGCTAGTAGCCGGTGTTCATATGGTACTGTGCAGGGACGTTGCATAGACGTTGCATAGACGTTGCATAGACGTTGCATAGACTGACCGTGCAGGGAGTGTGCATAGAGTGTTCATTGTGCAGGGACGTTGCATAGACGTTGCATAGACGGTTCTTTTGTTGTTGCATGGACGTTGCATAGACGTTGCATAGACTGTCCGGAGCTAAACGACCAAGTTGCCACAGTACGTAACAGTACCACATAACTGTCCCAGTACGTAACAGTGCCACATAACTGTAACAGTACGTAACAGTACCACATAACTGTACCAGTACGTAACAGTACCACGTAACTGTACCAGTACGTAACAGTACCACGTTACTGTACCAGTACGTAACAGTACCACATAACTGTACCAGTACGTAACAGTGCCACATAACTGTAACAGTACGTAACAGTACCACATAACTGTACCAGTACGTAACAGTACCACATAACTGTACCATTATGTGACAGTACGCTTCTCTTCGCGTAGAGATTTTTTTTTAAATCTAGACACTTATTTTACTTCGGAGTATTCCAACAGCCATATTGTAACACAGGTGCAACCAGCCAATTACAGGAAGCCGAAGGATTTGTTTTTAGCCAGTGACGGTTAAGGTAGTGTGTACCATACTTTCTTCGCCCGAGACTTTGCTGCAATGTGCAGCTCCTCATTTAACCCTCACACCCGATTTCTCGAGAATTCGGCTGAGTAGACCGGGGGGCTGCATACTGCATAGACCACTCACGATCCTTAGCTGAATGTCAACGACACTCACCCCACGACCAGGCAGGCAGTGGGATTTGAACCCGCAACCTCACGATTGCAAAGCTGGCTAACTTGACATACGTTGCATGCCACTTTTCGCGCGCGAAGCGCGCGCCGCCGAAACATACGAAACATACGAAACATACGAAACATGTATCAATGGCTAACCAACTGCGCTACCTGGCCATAAAATGTATTATTAGTGCAAGATTATATTAAGTGCAAAATTATATTAAGTGCAAGAAGCTTTAAAAGATTTAGCGCCGTGAATGTAGATTCAAAATTGTGAATTGGCATTCTAAGTACTGTGAAGTAAAAAGTTGCTTGCACTTATAGTTATACCGATGATGGTTAATCACTCGATCTACACTCGACTGTCACGTGACTTTTTCAACCCGTTCTTTAGCTGGCCCTGAACGAATATTCGAAACTTTAAGTTTAACCCTTTAATCTGATCTCAACCCTAATTCAATCAATAAAAAGATTAAAATGTATATAATGGAGCTTGTCGAACAAAACATAGCTGAGCACATATAAAGTTGCCTTTAGTTGAAATTATCATATTAATGCGCTATAAGAGTTGTTAGAATGGAAACAGGTGCATAGCTACGGCTAGCTAGCTATTCCAAAATTTTAAAATTTAACGACTTTTATCAGTCGCATAGCGTCATGCCGTTTTTGCTGGCGAATTGATGGCAGTGTAACTGAGATGGTATGCAGTGAAATTGATTCTGTGATGGCGTGCTTATGGTATTGAGACAGAGTTATTATTAGCATTACGGTTGATGTTGCGCTCTGATTTCCTTAGTCCCGTTATATTGTGTAACATAAAGTTAGGCCATTCGTCTGTGATGCCCTCGTTTTGTTGATCAATCAGCATGTTTTTATGCACCTTTTGTAGATGTTAAGGTTGAAGAGACTTGGTAAGGAAGTTGCTGCGACACTATATCTGTTTATTGCTAATAGTGGACCTTTGTAGAATACTGAATTATTGTAAGGGTGTTTACCGTATTCATCTGACCATAAAGTTGTAAAACTCGAATACGGATCGGCGACGTTAAATATTGGTGCACTGTTAGGTATTGTTTTCTTTATAGAGGGAGGCACTAGACTTGGGAAGTTTTTCAGCTTATGTATAAAAACTAATGCGTTCTTCACGATGATACTATGAACTGTCAATATTTTGTGTACATATAAACCAGACTTGGTACTTGCTGGTGGTGTACCATCTTTGTACCAGTAATTAACAAAACGTGGTAGTATTGCTTGATCAGATTTATTCTCTCCGAACTATTATTCATAACTGTCTTGAGTTTAACATTCCTCTTTACATTAATTTTGTCGATTTCAAGGCAGCGTTCGATTCTATCAGAAGGGACTTTATTTGGTGCAGTATGAGACACTATGGGCTGCCTGAAAAATATGTCAGAATATTTCAGTCATTTTTTGGGGGTACCATGAGTGCCGCGAGGGTTAATGGGGAGCTGACAGACTGGTTTGATGTTAACTCAGGCACAGGTCAGGGTGACATTCAAGCACCTCCTGTCTTTAATTTCTGCCTAAACTTTTCTGCATTTCTGGCTGAGACCAACAAGATCATCAGTCAAGGCGCAGTGCTGCAGAAAGAGACGAAGACGGTCGAGGAAAAGGTCATTTTGGACACCGATTATGCTGATGACATGGCTATTATGGACAACTCAGGGGAAGGCCTACAGGAGTCAACTGATCTATTAGTTCATTACAGCTCCTACGCTGGGCTCAGAATAAATGCAAAGAAGATCCAATGCATGGCTGTAAGCAAGTGCGCCTCCCAGCGACCTTTCATCAAGGATGATTGTATTGAGCTGTTGGTTGAGGGTGAACCCGTCGAGCAGGTTAGCAACTTTGTCTACCTGGGTGCAACTATCAGTGGGGATGGGACAATCAACAGAGACCTGGATGTCCGTATCCAGAAGGCTAATGGCGCCTTTCATCAGCTCTGGAACATTTGGAATAGCAGAACTATAAAGACTCCAACCAAGATCAGGATCTATAGGGCTGCTGTCCTCACCATCTTGTTGTATGGAGCTGAAGTCTGGAACACCACCAAAAAGCAGATGAAACGCTTCGAGGTTTTCCATCAAACCTCCTTGAGAAGGATCCTTAGGATTAAATGGTTCTTTCATGTGACCAACGAAGAAGTTCTTAGGAGGGCTGGCATCAAGTCAGTCGAGACTTTCATCAGTGCTGCCAGGCTACGTTGGTATGGACATGTAGTTAGAATGCCAGACTCTAGACTACTGAGGTTTCTGTTGAACTGGAAGCCAAATTATGGAAAGAGGTCAAGGGGCAGACCCCGTAAGAACTGGAAGTCCTGCGTACTCGAAGATGCTGCTAAGTTTACAGGTGTTGAAAACATCGACAACAACACGACAGAAGCTTTGGCTACCAACCGAGTACAGTGGAGACATATGTTACGCCGCCAACGCGATGTGTGTGATGCAGGCCACTCCAACGACTAGGAGGAGACCTTACCATGTAACATGTATGTATGTATGTATGTGTAGTATTGCTCTAAGACCCATTTTTTGTTTTACAAATAGTGTTTCTATATGGGATTTGGCAGCAAAACCCCAGACGAGGGAGCAGTAATTAAGGTGAGACTGAACAAAGCTGTGATGTATTTGTAAACGTGCTTCCAGAGGCAAATATTTTTTAAGTTTGTACATGACTCCAATGTATCTGGCCATTTTCATTTTCATGGCAGAAATATGTTGCGACCAGTTCAGTTTGTTATCTATTATAACTCCTAAGAAACGGGCTTCTGTTTTTCTTTTGATTGTGACACCAGAAATTACTACATCGCGATAAATGAGGTTTCTTTGCCGAGAAAAGATCATATAATTCGTTTTTTTAAGATTTAGAGGCAGAGCTAAACCGTTGTTATCTACCCATTTAACTAAGACATCGCTAAGAATTTTGAGCTTATCATAAACCTCGTTTATATTTTCTCCTGTTAGGAAAATGTTTGCATCATCTGCGTACATGATGAAATTAGCTATTTCTGATATTTGAGGAAGATCGTTTATGTAGATAATAAAAAGGAGAGGTCCCAAAATTGAACCTTGGGGTACACCGTAAATAAATATAATGGGGTTGGCTGAGGATTCAGAGGATCCAATAGATACAAACTGGTTTCTGTTCCTAAGATATGATTTAAACCAGTTTAGAGCGAGACCTCTTATGCCATAGTGCTCGAGCTTATTCAGGAGTATGGAGTGATCCACAAGGTCAAAGGCTTTGCTAAAGTCAATCAAAAGGAGCAAAGTAACTTGCTTTTTGGACATTGAATTGAGAATTCTGTCTTTAGCATTAAGAAGTGCATGTTCACAAGACCTACCTGGGCGGAAGCCGTATTGATTTTCACAAAGTATATTGTATTTGTAGGTATCCAAGAAATTTATGACTCGATTGTGCATAAGCTTTTCGTAGACTTTTGAGAAAGTGGCAAGTAGAGATATCGGTCTGTAATTTTTGATGTCAGTTTTAGATCCACCTTTATGTACAGGAACTACTTTTGCCGTTTTCAAGGCTTGGGGAAAGACCCCTTGTTCGAACGAGCTGTTAACAACGTGGGCCAATACAGTGGTAAAATTATGACAGCTGTTGGCAATTTTGAGTGGTTGGATTTTGGTGTCAAGAGTAGCTTTATTCTTAAATAGGTTAATAACGTCTTGAACTTCGGTAGTTGTGACTGGTTTTATGTAGATACTATTTGGAGAAGGGTTGCGAAGTGTCCCCTGGGCCCCACCAGGATCGAAAGTGGTCCTACTACTAATTTCAGATTTAATTTTTGGAGCGATGTTTGAGAAGTGATCATTAAATTTTTCTGCTACTGCTGCCGGAGTGCTGACTTGTCCGTTTTCGTCCGACAGTTTTATCGATGTAGGTTTAGCTGGTTTCCTATTTAGAAGACCGTTAATCATCTGCCACTGCTTCTTAGAATTATCTTTGTGTTGTTCAAAAAATTTTTTGTAGTGTATGTTTTTGGCTTTGTCAACGTGTTTGGTGCAAAACTTTTTCAAACGGTCGTATTTTAGCTGGTTCCTATCAACTGGTTCCTTAACAAAATCATGATATGCCTGATTTTTACGTTCTATAGCTTCTTCAAGCCAGGGCAGTATCCATGGTTTGGGATTTACACGTTCATTTTGTCTGCGCTCGGACTGTCTTTTTGTCGGGTAGGCAGCGTTATAAATCCTGTTGTAAGCCGAATTTAAACAATCAAACTGCTGGTTAGCATCATGGGTATTTGTTAGTATTACAGACCAATTTTCTTCCATTATTAAATCTCTAAATTTATGGTTGTTGGCCTCATTAAAACTACGTACGTTGGTTTGAGTTGGATTTTGATTATAAGATGCGGAGCGGTAACTGCTGGTGGATGTATTATCAAGATTAATTGTAGTAACTATCGCTAAGTGATCCGACAGATCTGTCGTTAATACGTTGCAGCTTATTGTATCTTCAAGATTGTTCGTGTAGATATGATCAATAAGCGTGGCACTGTGGTCTGTTATGCGAGTTGGACGTGATACAATTTGGATGAAACCGTAAGAGGATGCAATATCTATAATACTTTGACAAGCCTGGTTGCTACTGTGCTTCAGTAAATTTAGGTTAAAATCTCCATGTAACGTCATATGTTTGCGAGAGTGTCTTCCCAGGTTGTGAAGTGTACTTTTAAAAATTTCAAGAAATGCTTCAGGTTTTCTAGCGGGAGAGCGATAAATATTTCCAATTATCTTTGTTCTATTATATCCTTTACACTGGTGGATCTTGATAAATTGAAATTCGCCGCTAGTATTTGAGGGTTCAGGGTTGGGATTGTAAACATCAATTTTATCAGAGTCAACTACACGTTTGTGTATGTATATGGCAAGCCCCCCACCTTTACCCGTTGTGCGGATGGGATCTTGGATATACGGTTCATGGAATCCATTTAATGTGATGTCGTTTATTCCGTTGGGCAATTTTCCTAGTGTGCAGTTAGTTTCGTTAAAACACAATACATCATACTTATCATATATTTCTATATCTTCTCGTAGTTGATCAATATTTTTGAAAAGGGATCTGATATTCATGGAAAATGTTTTAAGTTGAGAGGATGTCGACCTTTTCACGTTACGTTGCTGTTTATACTGACAGTGAGTTAGGAAAGCAGAAATGTCACTCCATGTTGAATCCTGGTGCTCTTCATTGGTCATGGCGTCTCCAATAAGATTACATCGACTGTTTTGAGCGTATGGATTATGAATAGCGCCGTTAAGCTTATTGTAGTCATCGTAAATTTCATAATAAGTCGCGTAAAATCCAGGAATAAGACTTTCACAACAGCTTGTACAACCTAAATTTTCCTTAAAACATTTGACGTGGACGTTGTTTTGACACCATGAGCAGCTGCGGATGTTTTTGGAAGAATAACACCAGCCGCTACAGCTACCACATTTTATTTTGATTTTATGACCAGAAGTATCAGTAACATTTCCATTCGCTGCCATTTAAATTAACTCTTATGCTTGTGGAGGAATTAGAGAATAAAAAATGTATAAATTTATAAATAACGTAAAATATGTCTATACTAGTACAAATCAGATTCTTTCACGAGAACCGGAGGTCCTGTATGCTACAGAATCGTGATTTGAGTCTTATCAACGTGATCTAAATTGTTAAGTAAAATCGGTTAATACTTATTTGTTTAAAATATTCGCTAAATCAGATGCTAAAATATAGTGCCCTTATCTCGATTCTCGGGTTTATCAGTATGATAATATGACTTTACCTAGAGTGTATATTACATCGTTGTGATTTGTATATTGTTGTGTGAAATTGTGTCGTTGTGTAGTTTTGTGTGGTGATTTTTGCTATTTAGTTGTTTGTGAAGTTTTCGAAAATACTGTTGCACTGAACTTTGACTGAGGAAACTTGCTTGATGTTGATTTACCAAAGAAGCCTCTAGAATTATTAAATAAAATGTGCACGTTTTGTTTGGTAATGTGAAAATGTTTTTTGGAAATGTATGGTGGGATGATAAGAGACAAAAAATGCTTGATAGTTAAAGAATGTTCATCAGTTCATCTGATAAGCTTAAGAAGATAAGCATTTTCGACCAATCAGATCATTTCATCAAAGATCGATCGTGGTAGCAATCAACTGGCGAATTTGGATGAGGAGTGAGGATGTACTGAAAAAGAAGATATGAAAAAACTTGATGACATGCTTAATTTAAGGGCTTGACAGAATAGGTTTATTTTTATATAATTAATTCATTCATGGATTAGTGCTCAACTTCGGTGATATCTGAAGGGACTGTTAGGCTCATGGTGGTAGAGCCACGCACAGTTCCTGTGGCGTGGCAGTTCTGATCCACATAACTTGCCAACGCAGTTGACAAGTTCATTTGCAACAGCCCTTCTGACATCGTGATGTAAATGGATGCCATGCTTATCATTGCGGTCCCATACGTAGTATGAATGAACACGCTTGATAACGGCATGGGCATCATAAAATGTCAGATTGGGAATCACTCTGGCGAGATTCACCATACATAGATTGAAATCATCAATTTCTCTGTTCAACCAACCAATTCTAGTTAAAGACAAAGCACAAAAAACAAACTGTGTGCTTTTGTTGCTCTTACAGCTTTCGACAAGGCGGGGACAAAAGTTATCAGCCAGACTCTTGGCAGATTTTCCATACCGTGAAAGATCGTTAATGCCACATGAGATGATCACAGTTTTGGCATGTTCGAGGTCATGGTCCAAAGAGTCTATGAGCTGGTAGTTCAAACGCTTCTGACAGCGGTGGCCGGGTATCTGATCGAACAACCATTCAGGTGTTTCACGATGAATAGAGTCATGTATGAATAGGACCCTGGAGTGACGAGACTGAGAGGAGGAGTTCTGAGCTGGAGGGGCAACAGGTGGTATCCGATGGAGAGCTGGAGGTGCAGGCACAGTGCATGACTCTTGTTGTTTCAGTTTGCGGAAAGTTAGTGAAATGCGTGGAAACCTTACCGAGATATCGCGGTCAATGCCGTGGCGCCAGTTGTCCTGATCTGCTCGTGACATGACGTAAAGTGAACCGTGCACAAGTGGAATTTTATGCTCGACAAAGGTGCCTACTGTACTTGATATCCTAAGGTTTCTAGTTGCTCCAATGGACACTGTATAAATTTGACTATCATCCATTATGCTAGGTTCGCTGTCATTATGCATCGGTATGCCGACCGATCCGTCCTTGTATAATGTGCAAAGGCAAGTGTAGTTCTCTGGGGTTATGTCAGCGTCCAGTTTTTGCAGTTGCTCGTACACACGTTTCAGAGTGGGTGGAAGTGGCTCAACAGAGACAGGATGTGAGGTTCTGCCGTACGTGTAGGGGACGGAGCCATAATAAGTTGTAATACGGCCTCCAGGGTGGTGCATGTCAAAGTTTAGCTCACTTGAAACTTCACCAAAAGTTAACTCGGAAAGATCGCACTCTAAAAGTCTTACCGGCGAATGAGGCATACTTATAACTTCTCTGGAGGTGTCGAGGTTCTGCGAGGGGGCTTCAGAGATGAGAGTTGCAGTCTGCTGTGTGATGAGGGTGGTCTGTTTCTTCGTTTCATCAGAGACTTCTTCTATCGCAGTGAGAGCACGTTCAGTTAGATTTTTCACCGCCTTCTCGCACTCCCCATTAACAGTACATGAAAGAAAGTTAGCAGCCGCAGTTAGACTATTCATAGATTGATCTAAATCAACGACTATTTGACGTGTAAGATATTGTTTGATGGCGGCTTGTTTGGTGTCAGGCTTAGTGGCTTTGCCAGTAAATGTAGAGTCAATTAAGCGGAGCCTGTTGTATTCAAAGTCAATATCTTCTGTGGAGAGGGTAGGTAAAACGTTTAAACATGTCTAAGCGCAAAACGTGTAAATTGATGGCACACCAAAGCCCAACATACCGAGGGAGGGTGCCTCCGTGTCTGAGGGTGACCCGGAGGCAGCGGGTTTAGTGATACTGTTCTTCCTAGCAGGAGTCTTCTTAGCAGCAGGTGTCTTGTTAGCAGCAGAGGTCGACTTGTTAAGATGGCCGGACATGATAAAATCAAGCAATTTCTTATCAGCAAGTCAGTGCACTTGTGAAAAGATTAGAGAGCAAAAATGTTGATGCGTAATGTACAGTAAAATGATGAGAATGTGAAAATAAATAATCGCGGTTTGTGCTCATATCATGCGCGACACAAAATGATTGCACGCGTGACGCATTAACATTCTAATTTTTAAGCATCTGCAGCAGTGCAGCACGTGACACAATTTACTATTCAGCCAATCATGAATCAGAGGACGGGAATACACAATCTGCAGCAATGTTAAAGTTGTAAACTTTTATTCGGCCCGAAATAAAACTTTTTGGGATTACTCGAAACCATTGCTATGCGACGTTGTCCCAAATTTTGCTCCTGGAGAGCTAACATTAGTTTCACGAGACGAAAACTTTGCTGAAAACCGGAAGTCGACATTTATTTTACTGTTTACCTTAATTTTTGATTGACGATGTCAATCCGTCGAGATCGTTGCTCTGCGAAGCAGAGCAACGATCGACGACGATCGTTGCTTCGATGCGAAGCAAGAATGCTAGTTCGCTCGGCGCGTCGAAGCGGCGAAGTCCTCCAACGCCAACTTAATTTCGGAGATGGACAATAGCCGGTAAAGTTTTTTGGGATGGCCGGCCGGGTGATTCAGCGTCCGAAAATACATTAATTCAAATTGTTTTCATTTGCATTTAATTTGTTAATAGCCCTTTTACAAAAATTTTGAAGATTGAGTGTAAAATATGATTTAGCACGCTCGCATTTATATGTATAATATCATCCCGACGCTATTAGTAGAGGCTCTTACGGGCATTGTCTGCTCGATACGCTAGGGACCCCAGATATACCTTACTAGACGTATTTTTGACCGTAGAATCGATTAAAAGTGGTTTCAAGATGATTGGACTGACTTTTTGGGGGTAAAATCGCAAAAAACCGATTTTTGGGCAAAAAATAGGCCAAAAAACCATGTTTTTTGATATTTTGAACAAGTTAATTTTGTTGGCATGTCGGCAAAACTTGCGTGGAGATAGCTAAAACACAGCCGCACAAGATGGTTTAAAAATTTGAAAAATCCCTCTATTTTTTTGGGGGTAAAAATCCAAAAAAGTGGTAAAAATTTTGACTTTTTTGCTTGAAGTTTGAATAATTTTTTGCAGTTGTATTAAATCAACCCAAAAATAGTCACATCGTGTTTGCCTAAATTTTTCCTTTCCGAGAAGTACCTACTTCATATACTTTATCGAAGTTTGAATATTGTCACTCCGCAAGCGTTTTTGCCAAATTTTCGATGCGCACTACGCGCAAAAGCATTTAGTTGTTATCAATTGGCATCCGCGCGTTCATCATAAATTTCAAACAGCTATAACTCAGCGAGATTATGTTCGTTCTAGCTCATATTTTCACACCAAATAGAAAACAATGTAATCTTATTGCTGACAAAATATGAATATAATTACTTTATTTGCCTTAAAGTAATAGACTGTCAAAGTTTAAAACGCGCATTGGTATAGCACGTGACTAATAAGGCCAAATTTATACTTCTTAACATATTATCGATTCTTAGACATCATACTATTGTGTCCAATTAGCGGTTAGGTCTCTAAACTCGTAGCAGAAAACACGTCTTTTTGCCCGTAAGAGCCCGTAAGAGCCCGTAAGAGCTTCTACTAATTACCTTACCTGGGGACCTCAGGCTATTATGTTCACAAACCGAATAGAGATTAGGCGGAATGACAGGCTGAGCGCGGCCCAGTAAGTAGACACATGGCTATGTGAAGTGACAAGGCATTGTAGCAAACTTGTAGGTTTACAACCTACCAGGACGCGCGCCGAGTTGGACTCGTCGACGGTCCAATATATGGAACAAATATTTTACGAGTATCACCTGTTAATATCAAACTAGCAAGTTCCGTGTGCATAACTGTTCCAATAAAATGTATGTGGTATAATCATTCACTTCAACTGAGAACATTACCTGAGGACCCCAGGCTATTATGTTCATTAACATAATAACACCGAATAAAGATTTGGCGGAATGACAGGCTGAGCGCGGCCCAGTAACTGAGAACACAACCATACTTGTAGCGCGATGCACTACTGGGCCGCGCCGCGCATCCAATATAATGCTTCTCGCAACCACCCTTATGCAGATCGGCGAGATGCGAAGGATTGACATCGTGAATCAAAACCATACCGGACCTTTTTTCAGTCTGAACATCTCAGGACCACTTTCAATAAATTGCACGGTCAAAAAACGCCTAGTACGTGAGGTGTCATGGGTTTTTGTAGCGCGATGCACTACTGGGTCGCGCGCGCGCATCCAATAATGCTTCTCGCAACCACTGCTTATGCAGATCGGCGAGATGCGAAGGATTGATATCGTGAATCAATCATGGGGTCCCTGGCGTATAGATGTGGATACTGGTGGGGAGGTGAAACACATTTGTTTACTTTAATAGTAAGCACATGTTCAGCGGGTTGAGGAGGTGAAACACATTTGTTTACATTTTTAGGGACTAGGGTAAGCACATGTTCAGCGGGTTGAAGAGATGATACACATTTTGTATTATAGAAGGCTTGTAACACTTGTAACGCTTTCTTGTTACCCCCCTTTGAAGGCCCCGAATTATTTTCTGAACGAAAGCTCAAAAATAACCGAGAAATCGACCTTCTTATTAACTCATTTTGATGACTGTTTCTGACCTAAAATTGCACGAAAAATTGATTTAGCTAGGTTTCAGAACCTATAAACACTTCCTCATCCCTCAAAATTGATGTTTTATAGTTGATACGAGCAACAAGCAACATATGTTTTGATCCTTCGGTTCTACAGCTCTTGACCTAGGTTAAGCTGAACCCGACAGATCGAGGCAATCCTCACCTTAACTGATCAAACTGGTACTAACTCAATTTTCAGATATAAATGTTCTTTGCGATACGTTTATTGCAGCTTTGCAACTTGAGTGAAGACCAGAGTACGAAAACACACAGCAGGTAAGCAACTCACTTTTGGTGACTGTTCCTCACGAACATTCTGATCCTGCAACATATGAACAGCTAGGGAGATCGTCTCCTTAACAAATCGGACAGGTACTATCACAATTTCCAGAGCACAGCATGATAACAAAGTCAAAAGAAACACAACGAAGGTAGGTTACCAACACCACAATATAACAATTATACTAACAACTGAATTAAATTTATTCTGACGACGGGCAGCTCTGATGTGCTCCGTCATCCTCAACGAGCGACCACTTGTAATAGAGGTGTTATGTCATGTGACACCGATCCGTCCAATCACAAACAGGACGAGTCAGCAGATCGATATCGTGTGTTTACTTTCCTTATCTTTATTTGACCCTCTGTTCACATTGTTATCTCTACCACATCTCGGCTCGGCAAGGTCCGCGTGCAATATCTGCACCGCGGTAAACACGCCATGATTACGTCATGAACTTGAAATAGTGTGATTGTTGTACTTATATAACCGTGCCCATTGCCCACGTACAATACAAACTGTTGGGGGGGGGGGGGGGGGGGTTTAAGATAAACAACCGATCTTGATAGTGTGTTGGTCGCTCCTCCAACTGACTGTGATGCTAACTGTTCAATCAGGATTCAGGAACGGAACATTAACATTGTTTAGTTATAGCATGTTTTGGTTTAGTTGTCCAATTGCGTATTATTAAAAACATTTACTCTAATATGAGGTCGCGATTGTGAACTGACTACTGAGTGAGTTCCAAATGATGAACTGTGCTTTAAGTTTACACCAACTGGAAGCAAAGGAATAATGCATATATCCATGAGTGCTGCTTTGCTTAACTTTGACAGTAAGTGTTTAAAAACAGAATCTAGGACACGACTTCACTGACAAGAACTGTATGTTCCAGGAGGAGGCAGTTTGCATTGTACATGGGCAGTGGGCACGGTTACATTGTAATGATCACGGTTCACACAATTTCTAGTTCTGTATGACGTAATCATGGCGTGTGTACCGAGGTGCAGTCTGCAGAGAAGAGCACCTTGAAATTGCCAACCTGTGGCAGAGATAACAATGTGAACAAAGGGTCAAATACAGATTATTATTATTATTGTTATAAAACAGGATCTTACCGACAAAAATGATTCTTAAAAATACCTTAATGCGGTAAACTGTACCCTTGAAAAAGATTTTCCCAACATCTGTTGCATGCAGCTATATCTCTAATTTCGTTCAATTCATGAGAGTTGTCCATTTGCAAATTTCTACTACTTAAATCATTTCTTAAAACCGATAACAAGTTCATTCTAGGTCTCCTTAATCTTCCAATGAATAAATTATCTGATTCAATAGCAAAAGAGAGAGCTGTTTGGGCTGGGGTGTTCTCCATACTCCTGAGAATGTGTCCAAACATCTTCCACCGCTGGTGTTCGATACGCTTAGATAACTTTTTAACTTTGCACCTTTCATACAATGCTTTGTTGCTTATCTTACCTTTAGGCCATTTGATGTTTAGAATGGACCTGAGGTGTCTACGATGAAGTGTGTCCATTTTCTCCATAGTTACTTTTTTAGGACTCCAACTATTTGAGTTGTAAATTAATACAGATACAACTTGAGCGTCATATAATCTCAGCTTTCTTTCAAGGGAAATTTTCTTACCGGACAACCATACTTTTTCGAAGTTCTTAAAAGCAATTTCAGCTAGGATCCTCCTTCTTTGAATGTCCTTTTCAGTACACAGTAAGGAACCTAGTGACTTATTACTTCGCCATGGTTCATTATTGGCTAATGGCTGACCGTTTGTGTCTTTGTCAGATTTTTTCGCCAGGTAGAAGGTACTGAATTCAGTTTTACTTTCATTTACTTGGAGGTTCCAGTCTTTGAGAATCTCCTTCACTGCAGGAAGGAAAATTCTCAGTTTCTCGATGTCCTCGTCAGCAAAGTCACAATCGTCTGAATATTCCCACTCAGTTGGAAAACCTAGTTCTGATACTGGTGGGTTTGGTCTCCCAGATACAGCTCTGAGGTGGTGTAAGGCTGCTGCAAGAATAAGTGTGAATAGCTTTCCAGATAAACTGTCACCTTGAAAGGCTCCGAGTAAACTTTCAAACTCTTCCGACAGTGAGGAGTTAACACGAACTCTAAGGAGAGTATTCGATAGAAGGTATTGAACTAAGCGAATGTCGTCCTCCGAACAACCAGCATCTTTCAAAACATTGATGATAGTATCCCTTTTCACGGTATCAAAAGCTCTACTCATATCAATACCCATTTTGCTAAATGTCCATTTCTTCCTCATCACAACAGATATGAGCATTCTCTGAGCCCACACAATGTCAGAGCAGCTCCTACCTCTCTTGTAAGCACTCTGCCATGGCATGGTGTAGTTGTCAATTCTACTCTCAACCCGTTTTAAGGCAATTTGAGTGAGCATCTTCCTCGATCCGTTTAACAGTGTAAGTGGTCTAAGGCTTGTGAGGGGACCTTTAGGTTTACCGGGCTTCTGTAGAGGAGTCACAATACCTTGTCCTATCGAACTAATGTATTTGTTCCCACTAAATGACTCGTTAATTGCCTCAGCATACTTCTCAAACGTGATTGGATGGGCGTACTTTATCAACTCATTCTGGAGATTATCTGGACCACTGGCACGGTTTGATTTGAGTTTACTTGCAGCAAGTTTAACTTCGACTGGTGTAATGGGGTTATCAAGTGGTTTTGGATCGCAGGTAAAAGGTTGCAGGCCAGCTTCAATTCCTTCTGTTAGTTGTTTTTCGAAGAAAGATTTCGCTGTGTTTGCTTTCCCTAAATCGGTACCAATAGGGTCGTTGTTGGTGTCATTGACCACTATGTTACCCGACTTTTTTATTCCAGCTAAAGATCTTGAAGCTTCAAACATCTTTCTGGTGTCGTCGGTGTTATTTATTTCTTCTGCTAGAGCGTCAGCCTTCATGTTATTTATTTGCACTAGTCTCTTAGAAATGCTATTCTGAATCTTTCTAACTTCTCTCCTATCTTCACTAACATCACTACCGCTTGGGGCTGATTTGATCTTCAGAGTCTGATCACGCTTTTTAGCAACTAATGAAACTACTGTTAGATCACTGGAGAAATTTTGTTTAGAGGATTTCCCTTTCAGTGGTATAGTTTCTTCAGCACACGCACGTATGTCACTAAAAAGTTCATTCATTTTCTCATTTGGGTCATCTGGATAAGTTTTACCCGATAACCTTTCAGCAATCGCACTTTGATATTTCTGTCTGAGTTCTTTATCCCTGTAGAGAGTTGAACAGTCAAACTGAGTGCTATCTGATTTGTTGGTTTTGTGAATGAGAACATGATTTTTCAGCGTTAATCGAGTTACAACAGGTTTGTGATCAGATCGTAGCTCAGCGCCTCCGTATGATCTGCTGTCCTTTATTAAAACTGTAGACCTCCTCCTGCAAAGCACATAGTCAAGTTGAGCGTATATAGGAGTATTTCTCTTAGTCCTGTGTTCACCAGTCCAAGTTAGTTTGTGCCTACTGGGATGATCAAACAAAGTATTACATGCTGTTAGGTCTTCTTTAACCATAAATTCAAGCAAATGCTCCCCATTTTCATTTCTAGTCCCAATACCATGTCTACCTATCAAACCTTCCAGACCTAATTGTTCATCAACCCTAGTTCGTTTACCCAGCTTTGAGTTGAAATCTCCGCAGTGGAACATTTCCCATTTTGATGGAATAGAGGATACATTGTGTAAATCTCTAGAACTGAGACAGTTTGTCAGGGTGTTGTTGAGCACGAAGAGATGTGAGACCATAACTGTTGATGATTCTGAAATTCTTATTACTACCACCCTTGAGAGGAAAACAAAAATCAATATACCCAACTCTATCAGAGATCTGTTTGAAGGTTGTGATGAAAGGTTGCAGTTTAGGGCTAATAACAAATCCGATATCCCCATGACATTGTTCTTCCTGATCAAAAATTAACAGTCTGTAGTTGTTGTGAAGTATGATATCCACCTGATTAGTGCACTTAGTTTCTTGTAGTCCCACAATGTCCATACCATACCTTTTGCAGTCATTACCCAGTAACTCCCTCTTCAAAAGTCGTTCAGACCGAGTTTTATCATTAACCGCAGTATCTGGACTACCCAAGCCTCTAACATTCCACGAACAAACAGCAAAAACAAATAGCACAGCACACAGTGTTGATCCCATCTTGATTTTGGGCGTAGACTCTCCAGCCATAGCTGTATGTGGGTCGTCACTACTACATTCTACCTAAGAAATTACAGATAAGAAATGTAAAAATACGATATAATGTCCCTCTGCTCACTCTTCCTGTTGTGATTGGACGGATCAGCGTCACGTGACAGAACACCTCTACTACAATTGGTCGGGATCACGGAGCACATCAGTTGTTATTATGATTGTTATATAACTTTATTGTGTTTCTTTTGACTTTTGCTATATCGTGCTCTGCTCTGAAAATTGTGATAGAACCTGTTTGAGTTGTTAATGAGACAATCTCCTTGTTCTTTCGTTGCAGAATCAACATGTTCTTTGTTTGAGTAACACAACAATTTTGAGGAAAAAGGAAGCGTTATTGGGCTGGAAAACCAACTTAAATCGATTTCTCGTGCAACGTTGTACAGGTAAGGAACAGTCACCAAAATGAGTTGCTTACCTGCTGTGTTTTGTCGTACTCTGCTCTTCGCTCAAGTTCGATCAGTTAAGGTTAGGATTGCCTCGATCTTTCGGTTTCAGCCCTAGGTCAAGAGCTGTAGAACCGAAGGATCAAAACATATGTTGCTTGTTGCTCGTATCATCTATAAAACATCAATTTTGAGGATTAAGGAAGTGTTTATAGGTTCTGAAACCTAGCTAAATCGATTTTTCGTGCAATTTTAGGTCAGAAACAGTCATCAAAATGAGTTAATAAGAAGGTCGATTTCTCGGTTATTTTTGAGCTTTCGTTCAGAAAATAATTCGGGGCCTTCAAAGGGGGGTAACAAGAAAGCGTTACAAGTGTTACAAGCCTTCTATAATACAAAATGTGTATCATCTCTTCAACCCGCTGAACATGTGCTTACCCTAAAAATGTAAACAAATGTGTTTCACCTCCTCAACCCGCTGAACATGTGCTTACTATTAAAGTAAACAAATGTGTTTCACCTCCCCACCAGTATCCACATCTATAAGTTAGTGTATTGATGATTGAGCAGAAAATACCCGTTAGGCATTCTTTTATAATTATAAATTAGTATTGTAATACAAACTGGCCTGTTGATCTTGAAAATTCTTAACCTATAAAACTTTGCCAACATAACACATTTTTCTCGGTGAGCTTTAACATTAACCTGAATTGTAAAATAAGTAATACAAGTTTTTGAAAATTTTATAAAATTAATTGTAATAAAAATACACAACAAAATTAACGCATATTACAAATCTGGGTACTAATGGGGATGACATCCATGTTTTCTTACAGATGACAGCGATTAACTACAAACAAGCGTCCAGTATGTACTGTCGTTGCAGTATTGAATAATGAAACCCAGAATCACTGTCAACGGCATTTTTGATTGTCGATGCAATCCAGGGTGATACAGGACCGGAGAGTGCAGACCGTAAAGTTTACGCACCCACTCTTGCCTCCTGAATTCTTGGTTGGATAGACATTTATGCAAATTTGGTCGTTTATACTCAAAGTCCCTTTTTTAATACTATAAAAAAGTAGTATTATTTGTGTCTGGAGTTAGCTTCATTCAATCATAATAATATCAATATAATTAATATCAATATCAGACTTTAAAACTATCGTCCAACTCGGCGCACGTCGACGGTAGGTTATAAACCTACAAAAAAGGGAGGACCCCCAACCCATGTTGCTGAGACACCTCACAGCAAGTAGACCGAAGTGGCCTTGCTTGCGAAAGGTGTACCAACTACTCGTCAAAGCGGTGGGTTGGGAGACCCCCTGGGATCATTTCGTCCGTAAAATTTTACACAATATATACAGGGTGGGCCAAAAGTCAGTGGGCATACGTTGGCCTTAATAGCTCAGTCACAGAGTGCCCAATTGAAATAATTCTTTCTGGTATGAAAGTTGTTGATGGGTCTGTCGTTGATGGGTCTGTCGTATTCTGCTCCTGTATCTACCGTCCACCTGGGTCCTTGGGAAAGTTCCTCTCTGATTTTGAAGATTTCCTGACGGATGCATGCTCAAAATACAAGCATTTCTTGCTATGTGGAGATGTTAATATGCACCTAGATAGAATCTCTGCTCATGTGAGTGAGTGGAACACCATACTATCATCTTTTGGGCTTCTTCAACTTGTCTACTCACCAACACATAAAAAAGGTCACATCCTTGATCCTGTTATTTCTTCACACAAAGTAGTGGATCAAACTTCTGTCGAGGTAATGCAAAACATGGCCAAAAGCTTCCCATCCTGTGACCACTATCCAATTATATTTCAGCTTCATAAGCCTCCTGATATCGACAAATGTGAGAAAGTCATACGCTTTAGAAAGATCAGAGACATAGATCAGGAACAATTTAAAGGTGATTTATCTGTTGCTCTATTTTTTTATTTTTTTATTTGAAAATTCAATTAATTATTATATATTTTAATATTTTAATACTTTCAACACTACTATATAACAAATAATTTGAGGGTCATCTACACTTTACTAGGGTCATCAACTCTGAAGTCCTAATCTCCTCCAAAACAAAACACTTAACGGGAGCCGACCCCAAGTCGGATCTATTTGGTCAGTATTACTTACATTTGATTTGAAAATGGCGTCAAATACTAGGAAGAATTCAGGTACTCCTAAAACATCTAATAGCTTGTCTCGCAACATTTTAGCCGAATCTACAGTGGACAATGAAGATCAGGTAAACAGGAAACATAGGGACAAGAAGAAATGTCCATGTCAACGCTCTTTTAACGGTAAAGTTTACCTCATTGACTGTTCTAAGTGTCATCAAGAGTGGCATGTGGACTGCTTGTCTATGAAGGGTATAACGAGGTCAGCTATCAACTCCATGGTAGAATGGCTGTGCCCATACTGCTTCGTGGCACCAGTATCAACACTGAAGAAACAGAGAGACGAATTTTGTTACAGCTGCAGGAACACAAGGGCTTTGCAACAGGTCAACTCAGATTTTGAAGCATCTACAGCTGTTAAGAATCTTGAAACTGTCAGTGCACTTGTGGCATCAGCAAGCTCAGCAGGCTCAGCTCTTGAAAAATTTGACTTCGAACAGTTCTCTAGGAACCTTGACACTCTCTCCCAGTTCGACGTTCACCTTCAACACCTGCTTCTTAAAGAGAACTCCCTTAATGGCCTAAATAATGAAATAAAGCTCCATGACAAATCATTAGAATCAATAAATACCAACATTGCTGAACTACAGAGGGACCTTAAACTTTTAGCATCTAGACCTTCCCCTGAATCATCCCCATCTACAGACTCATCTGAGCAGTTTCTGAAGAGCATCTCAGAACAACTCACCGCACTTTCTGCAAATGAGCCCACTGTAGCTGCAGGCATTGCTGAACTAAAACAGTCTATAAGTTCTATACAGCCATTGCATAACCCTGGTCCTTGCATTCCTCCCAACCTACCTCCTGCACAGCATCCTCGTCCTCCAGCACCACCTGTCCTTTTGCAGCCACCTCATCATGAGCAGAAACCTGTGGAACTGTTCAAAAACGATTTTATAGATCAGAAGACTGCGGAAGAACTAGTTGACCTATTTGATTTGAGCAGCACAGACTTCAAAATTGAAAACGAACGCTCCTGCCTATCATATGGGGAACGGTACGATTATCCTGGATCTAAGTCGTCCAAGACACCAAAGGCAATACCACCACCCTTGAGAAAACTCATCGACAGAATCAACAGTGAGTTTTGTTCAGGTGACCAACCTCAGGTTAACAGCTGTTTGGTGAATCGGTTTGACGGCACAAGCAGCACCTTGCCTAGACACTCTGATAACAAGCCTTCTATCCACCCGGAATCAAGTATCTTTACAGTCTCTCTTGGTACTGCATGTCATGTTTCTTTCTCTGATGCTAGTACAGGTATTGATGAGCACAAGCAACTATGTGGCCCAGGATCATTATATGTAATGACTCGTCGTAGCCAAGCACTGTTCCACCATCGTATCGATGCAGGCGAGATAACTGGGCTGCGCTACAGTATAACATTGAGATCAGTCAGTTCCCTGAATAGAAACGCTACATGTATCATTGGGGACTCGAACACCGGCGGACTGAAATTCGGTTCTGATCCTGCCAAGTCATTCGGCAAATGGCTTCCTGGAAAACGATTCTTTGCCCCAACTGTCGATAGCATTGATCCTTATGTGTCCTGTGGCTATAGAAACTGTGTTATATTGTGTGGGGTTAATGACCTGAAACAAACAGATGTAAAAAGCCAAAACGATATTGATATAATCTACAACCATCTAGTTTCAAAAATTGTCCAGATTCAATCTATTAATCCGGGTGTGCATGTATATGTTTGTCCAACAATTCCTTCTAAACGTGCTGATTTAAATAGAAAGCTTATATACTTTAACAGTTTGATTCGATGTAGGCTGCTCCCGTCCAATTTTGGTGTCAGTTATGTGGATGGATTTGATGAGTTCTGTGATAGGGATGGTCTCCTTGACCGCTCTCTCTCTCGCGACCTCAACAAATACCAAAAACCGGACTTCCTTCACCTCAACTGGAGGGGACTAGCAAAGTTAGGTCAATTTATTCGTAACACTGTTCTTCTCAGGATTAACGGTGGTATCGACAAAAGGAAGAGGAGGTCCACAAGGGTAGACGATAGATCCTACAGGGATGCGACTGCTGGAAGAGAAACTGGTCCTGTTGTTCCTGCTGCTGCTAGTCAGGGTCACGTGGATGGTTACCAACCATGACTCCCCTCATTAAGGAGGTATGTCCTGTCTGTTCTAAGAACATAGTCATCGGCCAAACAATAGTTGAATGTTTTCACTGTGACTGCATAATGCACCATAAATGCTATCGCAAATCAAATCCAAATAGCCAATCTAATGAGTTTTACTGTACTCGTTGTATCCATTTAGACAAGGTTAAATACAACCCATTTAAACTACTCACTGACAATGACGACGACGACAACAACCTAGACGAATACACAACCAAAATCTCAAATACTTTAAATGATTGTAACTCATACACTGCATCTGACCTTACAAATATTCTCTGCAACCAAGTAAAGAAACAATCATCTATTCTCTTTCAAAATATTGATGGAAATAAATCAAATTTTGACAACCTTGCCATTGAAACCTGTAGGTACAAAACAAAATTCTACGTAATAGCCCTAGCTGAAACCAACACTGGAAAAGAATTAAGCAATCTATTTCAGCTCGACGGTTATAATAGTTATTATCAGGACACAGCACCTAACAAACAAAAGGGCACTGGAGTAGCCCTTTATGTTGACGATAAATTAAATGCTACTGTAATTGAGAATATATCACAAGTCACAGAACATCTAGAAATACTTGTCTTATCATTAAGTAACGAAGATCAACCTGTTAATGTAGGTGTTTTGTATCGTCCACCAAGTGGCTGTATTTCCCAAGCTCTAGTTGAACTCTCTAACCTTCTTGATCACATGCCGAAGTTTAGTTATCTAGCTGGAGACTTTAATATCGATCTTCATGATAAAGATAACAAAAATGTTCAAAAATATGAAGAAATATTATTCAGTAAAGGATTTTGTCCGTTAATATCTATTGTTACCCACGAAAAACCAGGCTGTAAAGCATCCTGCATAGACAACATTATTACTAACGATATTGAGAATGTGATTACTTCAGGCACCCTAAAAGAACGAATAACTCATCACTCACCTATTTTTAACACATTTAACTGGAATGTTGAAGTCAACTCTGAAAAAACTTCTTTTAAACAATATTACGACTTCTGTCAATCAAATGTTAACGGCTTCCTAGTGGATCTTGAAGATGAGCTTAAAACTAAAACAATCCATAACTTTACTGAATTCCATGACACTTACAAAAACTGCGTCGAAAAATCGTTTAAACTAGAGACCCCGAAAACCTCTAAGAGAACTGTTCAGGTTAACCCTTGGATAACTCCCGGTCTCATTTGCTCAATTAATAATCAGCATAAACTGTACGAAAATTGGGTTGAGATAAGAAATAGAAAATGTAAACTCGGGGAAACTGATAACAAGGGCGGCATTTGCCAGTGCCCTGAATGCTCACTAAAACGTAGTCGCTACCTTATCTACAAAGAATACAGAAAAGTCCTAAAGAAAACACGTCAAACTGTGAAAACAGAACACTTCTCTGGTAAATTTGCTGAAAATAGCGGTGATAGTAAAAAGACCTGGGAACTAATAAATCGTATAAGAGGTAAACGGCGGCGTGAAATAAAGCCGCTGTTCACCATAGACAACGTTAAGATAACAAATAGAAGGATCATAGCAAACGAATTCAATAAATATTTTGTATCATTAGCCTCTGACCTAAATACCGCTTACAATGATCTTGGACAAATTAACATAAACAGTATACCTAGTTTCTATGATTATCTACCGCTTTCAAACACTTCCAGCATTTACATGCATGACTGCACAACAGACGAGGTTAGCAAAATCATATCTGAACTTAAAAATGGTAAGGCAAGTGACATACCGATTCATGTAATTAAGCAGTCCTCTAAAATAGTTACTCCTTTACTCACTGTACTGTATAACGAATGTATGAAAGATGGCATATTTCCAGATGACCTTAAAGTTGGAAGGATTAGTCCCATTTACAAGAAAGATAACCAGGAACTCCTTGAAAACTATAGACCTGTATCAACGCTAGCTGTGTTTGGTAAAATATTTGAAAAGATTATATTCAACAGATTATACAGCTTCTTTCATTCACAGAACTCCTTATATGAAAACCAGTACGGATTCCGTAAAAATCACTCGACCAGTTATGCCCTAAATTACTCAGTGAACCACGTAGAATCTTGCCTCAAGAAAAAACAACACGTTCTTGGAATATTTATTGATCTTAGTAAAGCCTTTGATACAATATCACATGAAAAGTTACTGCATAAGTTAGAAAATTATGGAATCCGTGGAAATGCAAATAACCTTATAGCAAGTTACCTGTCGAACAGATACCAGTATGTCTCAGTATTAGGTGAAGAATCCGAGAAACTTCCAGTAGTCTATGGAGTGCCGCAGGGGAGCTGTCTTGGTCCCTTACTTTTTATTATTTATATTAATGACATCCGTAACTCATCAATTATAGGAAAGTTTATACTATTTGCCGACGACACTAACATATTTATAGAAGACACATGTGTCAAAAGACTATACGAAAAAGGAAATGAAGTTCTATCATTTGTGTACAAGTATATGAAACTAAACTTATTACATATTAACATTAAGAAATGTTGTTTTATTCATTTTAAACCCTCACGGGCCAAAGAGGAAGTAGAAAATGACGAGAACATACTAACTTTAAATAATGTAGTTATTAAAAGAGTTCAAGAAGCTAAATTTCTAGGCGTTATTATTGACGACCAACTTAACTGGAAATCACATACGCAGTCACTTAACTCAAAACTTAAATGCGAAGTAGGAAAGCTGTGCAGAATACGACACATTGTCCCAAAGCAGTATTATAAGGATTTATATAATCATACTCTATTTGAATCACATTTAGGATTTGGAATATCTGTGTGGGGTGGTATTAGCAATAACCGACTTGAACCTATCTTTAAAACACAGAAAAAGTGTATAAGAATTCTGTTTGGGGATAGAGAAGCTTACCTAGAGAAGTTTAAAACGTGTGCCCGAACACGACCTGTTGATAAGCAAAGACTGGGGGTGGACTTTTACCAAAAAGAACACTCCAAGCCCTTGTTTAAAACCCACAGGTTGTTGACGGTCCACAATCTGTACAAGTACACTTGTCTCTTAGAACTATTCAAAATTAATAAGTTAGAGGAACCATTATCACTGTACTCATCATTTAACAGGTCACCACGACGAGAGGATTATTTCATTACATCACAACCATCCTCACAATTCATCTACCAATCATCCTACATGTGGAACAGCTGTCGACAAACATCAAGTAAGATAAGTTTTAATACTCGGACAAACGGGTTTAAGAATATATTGAAAATTGCCTTACGAGAATTGCAATTCAAGCATGATACACTTGATTGGTGTGAGCTTAATTTTGCCACAAATGAGCTCAAGTTCTGATTTATGTGAGTTACTAAAATGACCATATATCTTTTCTCATACATACAACCACTGCACTCCAACCAAAAACATTACTTACACCATACTCCACAAATGATATATATATATATACACAAACACACTAGTACCGAGCAATCGCACTGTAAAACATGCTCACGATACACTCAAAATTGGAAATATTCAACGGCTTGTATATGAAACTTACACTTACACTCAGTGTACACCCAGTGTTAACTAGTATTACACACTGGTAAACTCTACGTAACGCGCGAAAATAATAATTCTATGGCGTTTTCATTGTCACATCTCACGTCGACGGGATTAAACGCGCGCGCGCGTAACATCTTATCTTACTGCTATCTCAACGAATAAACACACAACGACTCTGACAATTGACCGACGACTTAACGATTGTGAGTTATGACGGACTTAACTGTATGGGTCAACTACTAAAACTGCATTGTATACTATCTTAATCATTATACTGGACATGAGATGACGAAGTATCTTGAGCAGCACTTTATACCTCCACTTAGAACTTGATTAGTCACGAACAATAGAATCATTATAAATCAATACAATAAAACATCTTGATCAATAAATGCCTAGCAGCACCAGACAGCAGCCGTGTACCTTTTTCGACTCCACGGAGTCCCTGATGGACTTTTGTTTACTTTTGTTAATAATTTGACCGCAACCTTTCTTTCTCGAAACACAAATCCTACTGTACTTCATTACAGTATTAAGATAATATATAGCAAATCATGTGAATATATGACTACGAAATAGATCTATAGATTTGTCCATAATATTTAATACCGTATTGATGGTTTTGAATTTTGTATATTGAATTTTAATGTGAAGCGTTTACTCTTCCCCCTCGGCAATTAATTAGAAAGTTAGATTAATGACAATAATTGCCAAATGACGTAGTAGATATAGATTTTTTTTTTTTTTTTTTTTTTTTTTTTAGAGAGGCTGGGCCTGGTTGGCCCACGAGAGGATAGCATATGAATGCTTTGCCTACCTCTGGGGTATGGCAGTCCTGTGGGAGGATGCCAGTGGAATCAAGATGTGTAATCAAGGATGATGGTAAGTGTTGTGGGGTGTGTCATATATAAACGCTTAAGTGGTGGTTGAGTGTGGAAGAGAGAGGCGAAATAAGACGGCGTTAAAGTAGTCGCTATGTTACACCTGTCTGGTCCAACTCCTCTGGCACCACTAAGCGTTTAGTGTGGTTTGTAAAGTTGACAATGGTGGAGATGTGTTGGTTGTCGAATATGTCATTGACAGAGAGGTAGTAGTCCCGGAAATATTGACCTCTTATTTGGGCAATAGCCGGGCACTGTCCGAGAAAGTGTGAGACAGTCTCCTCTTCGTCGCCGCATTTAGGACAAGCACTTGTGTCTGATTTGCGAATGGTGTGTAGGTGTTTGTTGAGGCCACAATGTCCCGTGATGAGGTGCACTGCAGTTCTATAATTTTGTCTGTTGTTACTGAGTGTAGTGTTGAGATTTTTGATGATGTTGATGTTTTTATGTCCAAGTGTCAGTTTAGTGTGTCTGGGACCATCAGTAATCCATGATTCTTGATTAAGTTTTGTGACTTTGTCGTTGATCAGGCGTTTGATGTAAGATTGTGGAATTGGGCAATTCAAAGTGGATTCACTGGTTGTACCATTTTTGGCCAGCTCGTCTGCTTTTTCATTACCCCACAATCCAATGTGTGCAGCTATCCATCTGATCTCTAAGGTGTTAGTGGATCCGAGTGTATTGAGGGTGTCGTAACAGTCTCTAGTAGTCCTACTCCTCGTTGAAGGTGAGGATATGGCTTGAATAGAGGAGAGACTGTCTGACCATATGATGATGTGTGTGTTTGTATAAGTTGATAGATATTTACAAGCTTCGATGATGGCAGTGAGTTCTGTTTGATAAACGGTGCAATAATCGGGAAGCTTGAATGATCTTTCATCTAGTGTAGTGTTGTTGTTGTCTGTGGTGATAATATAACCAGCCCCGCTACCTGAGTCTGTGCGTGACCCGTCTGTGTAGCAGGTGATGGTTTCACTGGGGATGTTGTCGATGGTGTTTTGGAGTGAGCCTCTATATCCAATGTTGTCAGCTCCAGGAGTGGTGACCGTGAAGCGTCGTTCAAGCATCATGGTTGGTATAGATAGGTCTCTCTCTGCTTTGGGTGGTATGTTGAGATCTACCATGAATTGTTTGTTGATAGTGGTGTGAGTTGTGATGGTACCTTTTCTGGGGGCGATAGTTTCGAGGGTTAGGCTTCCATAAGCTTGAAGCCTGGCTGTGCCCTTTGCTGCTTCACCTCTCAAGAAAAGTATGATATCTGGAGTGTTAGTGAGGTGGTTCAGTGCGATGAAGGGAGTACTAGGCATGGCACCAGACATCATTCTCAATGCCAATGCCTGAACTCGTTTGAACTTCCTCGCGTTGGTGTCTGTTTGGGTTGCTCTAATCCATATACTACAGCAGTATGATAGAATAGGTCTGATGACAGCGGTGTACATCCATTTGCATGTTTTAGGGCTCATACCCCAAGTGGGGCCGACAGCTCTTCTACATTGCATAAGGGATGCCGTAGCTTTTTTGGTGGTATTGGTGATATGTTCATTGAAATTGAGCTTGCTGTCGAGGGTCACTCCTAGGAATTTGGCAGATTTGGATAGACCTATAGTGGTGTTACCCACCACCACAGGTCTTAGTGTCCATTTCTTATTCCAGGTAAACATGACTATTTGTGTTTTGAGTGCGCTTATGGATAGATCTTTGGTTTGGCACCATTTTTCTATTGTGTTGATGGTTTTGCGTGTTCTGTTCCAGATGATGTCTAAATCATTCCCCTCCGCTAGAGAGAGCAGATCGTCTGCAAAAGCTTGCAGATAACCTGGTATGTCTCTTGCGGTGTAGGCCAGGAGATCATCGACTACCAGGTTCCAGAGGAAAGGGGAAAGGATGCCACCTTGAGGGCACCCTCTCCGGATCCGAACCCTTGTCGACTTATCCTTATGATTTAATGTGATGAATCTGTTAGTTACCATGTTGATAATCCATTGTGCTGTGGCCAGATCCACTTTCGTGGTCTTGATAGCGTCAGAAATAGCCTTGAAAGAGACATTATCAAAAGCTCCCTCTATATCTAGAAAGACGCCTAGGACATATCCCTTCTTAGCTATCCTGCGCTCGATGGTGTGAGTAACTTTATGAAGGGCTGCTTCGGTTGAACATCCTTTCTTAAAGCCAAATTGTCGTTTGTTGATGTCTTTAGCGATATTAAGGTCGTGTTGCATATGCCACAGTATCACCTTCTCCTGTAGTTTTAACATCACTGGAGAAAGGGTGATAGTGCGAAATGACTTAGGTTGGTTGTAGTCAGTTTTTCCAGGCTTTGGGAGAAAGATTCCAAGGGATTCTTTCCACAAAGTTGGAATGTGTTGGGTTTCATGATTTTTTGTCATAATGGTTCTGGTGATGTCTTTGATGTGTGTCCAAGCTTTCTGTATGATGATAGGTTTGAGGGTGTCGGGTCCAGCAGCTTTCAACGGATCGAAGGATTTAAGAGCCTCCTCGATTCTGTCTGGGCTGTAGATGGTATTGAGTAAGGTGGTGGTGATTGGTAGAGGACCAGGTGGAGGCACTGGCGGATCAGTGACACTATCCTTGAAGTGGGTTCGTGTCATGACCTCCAATGTCTCCTCTGCATTTTTGGTGATGTCTCCGTTTGGTTTGTAAACGGCTTCTAGTGTATGTTTGTTGTCGTTACAGGATTTCAGAATCTTATTCATCCTTCCGGATTCCTTAACAGACTCTGTTTCCTGACAAAAAGTTCTCCAGGCATTACGCTGGGAGTTGGTTATAAGTCTGTTGTATTGTTTGTTGCTCTCTCTAAGAGCGAGCCACAGGGCATCAGTCTTCTTTTTGCGGGCAGTAATCAGTTTTTGTCTTATTCCCCTCTGTGCTTTCTCTACTTCTTGAGTTAGCCAGGGGGGTTTGCGGACGGAACTTGAGATGTAAGTAATGGGGCATGCCTCCTCGAAGGCTTCCTTTAGTGCAGTATTGATTATGTCTATTTTGTGATCAATTTCAGTCGTAGTGTTGATTTGTGTGTTGTTAAGGTTGGGGTTATTCGATAGGATCTCATCAAATCTGTCCCAGTCAGTGTTTTTGACTAGTCGGATCTGTTTGGGTTCCTTCTTTGGCCCTGTAGTTATATCGAACATAATATAGCGATGGTCAGAGTTGGAATAAAGGTCACTAACATGCCAGTTACTAATGAGATCTCCTCCCAACTGGTTTGTTATTGTGAGATCGATAATTGAGTTGTGGCCTCGAGAGTTGAGGAAGGTTGGGGATGATCCTTTGTTGGCACATGACAGCCCTAGGGAGGAGAGAAAGTCAAGAAGCTCCTCTCCCCTTTTATTGCATGCCTTGTTCCCCCAAAGGGTGTGGTGGGAATTGGTGTCCGACCCTATAATGAGCGGGATGTTGTTATCATTTGCGTATTTTGCTAGAGGTGATGTTTCTTGTGGCGGTACCGGCCCATTTATATCCATGTACGAAGCTGCCAGAATGAGTTCTGTCGAGCTGAGTTGGATTTTAATGGCCACTTGATCGGGTGTTGTGAATTGTGTAAGTTCCCAACATTTTACTGTCAGGTTTTTGTGCAGTACAATAGCGGCACGAGGTCTTTTATCCCCGACCTTGTAGTAATATTGGGTGAGATCCTTATTGATGGGTGGTATTAGGTTTTTGTTATTAGAGTACGGTTCTGTTGCAAGAATGATTGGATTTCTCCGGCCGTGAGTGTTGATAAGGAGGGTTTTCCATGCATTGAACTTGCGTTTGAGATTAATTTGGGTGACAGAGTAAGTTTCAGACTGCTTATTGCTTGCTGCAATAGTAGTTTTTAACTTTTTTTGGCGTCTCTTCTTTTTTGTGCTAGTTTGAGCGTCAATGAGCGGAGTGGAAGCCGTCCCTCCCCCTAGACAGGTATTATGACCTATCATTGCCGGTGGGGCGCTGAGGAGTTGGACAGGGTCGGGTAGCAGCAGCTGGCCCTCCAGAAGGTACGCATGGTCCCTTCCAGACAAACAGCCCCCGCCAGACCTTCCCTGAACATGGCTCCCACAGTCCGCTCAATAGACGTTTGTGTGTGAAATTGTGTTTGTTGTTATCTTTTGTTTGTGACCATATGTTCTCACGTGGGTGCGCGCACCCGCGCGAAGATATGATTTTTTTAGCTTTTAACACAATAATGTCGTATGTCGGTTGGACCATTGAGACTTGCCGAGAGTCAAAAGTGGTCGGTTGAAAGTAGGTTGTTGGTCTGATCGCAATGCCAACTGTCGATTCAAAGTCCCCATCCGGCCTGACTGCAAACAACTTTACTTGCTTAAGCTGGTCGTTATGGATAGTTACCGTCCCTCCAGTTGGCACCACTGTTGGTAGTAAAGGTTGGTTTTTGGTGTTGTTACAGTATATTACTTTATAGGGTTCGTGGACGGTGCACAAAGTGCATGAGTCAGACCCTAGAGTCCGTGCACATACATTCGTGTTTGCCGAAGCACACTCTATCCACGATCTATAAAGCAAATGGTTGATCAGTGAGGGTGTATCGTGAGTTTTAACACTTTCTGCGAATCGTAGAAAGATGCTGAGAAATACTACGACGACAGTGTTGAAATGCCGCCCAATAAAACAGGGAAAATGGGTGCTAATGATCGGCATTAAGGGCCCGACCTGAAGCGCACACCCTAAACTTCAAAAACCCTATAGCTCAATGTGAATGAAAGCTGTGAGTGCTCAGGGAGGAAGGATCAGGTGAGTTAAATAGCCAAAAGAAGTGCACGTGCGACTTATGTCCAGTGATGCCCAGCTGGACAGTACGGCTTAGTTTCGGCAGGTCGAGTGAAGCCGAGTAAGCCCCCTTACCACGTCAAGGTCACTTAACCGACTCCAGGCTGCAGTTCCAATCAATCCAAGAATGAAAGACACGAACAAGAAGTGGGTTGAAAGGAATTACAGTCAGATGAATCAGAGTAAGTGGGCGGAGTCTTCACGAATGCTCTGGTGCTCAGGACTGACTCCGCCGCCGTACTTATAATCCCAGCAATTCTAAAGCGTCCAGGAGGCTCCAGACGAGAGGCGGGAGCCCAAACCCCCCGTGCTAGCCCCGAGAAACGGGTCCAAGGCCCGAGAGTTTGACAAGAGCCAGGATCGCAATGCTAACTGTCGATTCAAAGTTCCCATCCGTCCCGACTGCAAACAACTTTACTTGCTTAAGCTGGTCGGTATGAATAGTAACCGTCCCTCCAGCCAGCACCACTCACCCATCCCCGCCGCACCCCCGTGCCAACCCCCAGATCTCAGACCATACCACGAGGAGCACGAACCCACACCAATCCCGCCCAGGACCCACCCAGCCGCTCGAATTACCGGGAAGCTGCCTGGCTAATGCTCTGGACCAGAACAAAAGTAGATATAGATGTTCAATGTTGTAGAGTGATTTCAAGAGTAGTGGTCCACAGGGGTCCGAAAAAGCCGTACAGGCACTTGGGTCCTTATCCTTGTCACTAGTCCCAATTGGATTCACTTTACACAAAACATGAACGTTTACAATTTAGACGTACACATTGGCACGATATTTATTAGAAAGCAAACAGTATAAAATAATACGTGCGTGCGCGGCTTGAGCCGCGCCGCATAACAATTTATGCGTTTAGGGGCTGGAGTACGCGTGTTTACAGATTAATGAATTGTTGCATTGTAAATATTTAAAGTTGACGATATATTATGATTTAATAGTTAATTTTTCAAAGCTGGCTTTGGACTTAAGTAAAATAATAACGTATTTATTTAAAAGAAAAAACCACGGATAGTTTTAAATTTACATAGTCGTATAACTATAATCAAGTTAATCCTGTTTTCAAGAATGCGCGGCTTTGGCGGCCAGTTATTGACTTGTACATAAAAAAATTTAAAACTTTCAAAACGGAGGCTTATAGATATTATTATATTATGATTGTAAAATAAAGGATAAAATTTTAAATTTGTTTCACTAAAAATTTGTTTCACTATATAAATCAAGCGTTACATTTCAGCCATGCAAAATTACAATGACATATTTTGATATACTAAATGGTAAATGGTACTGCAATATAAGTTGCTTAATGTTTGGCCAAATGACAACTAACTAAAAGAGAAAAATAAACTTGATTATATAATAATTAATTCGGCTGAACCAACACATAGCAAGAGCCACATTAACGTTGGGGCCGTCTACAAAATTTGAATGACATACAATAACAAAAATCAAACATATCATAAATAATTATATATGGATTTTGTTCATTACAATTCCGTCACAACTGATAGAAGAAAAAAGAATAGGACAAGCGGATATGAAATTGGACGGCAGAATTGTAACCAACAGAATCATAAGACTGATGAGCTAGTCTGGCCAGACTGTATCGGCAGCCCAGAGGTACTTGATCAGATTGGCCTTAAAAGTAGAAATCCGCTCTGACTGCCGGATACATATTGGTAGACTATTCCATTTCAGCATAGATCTATGAAAGAAGCTATTTCGGAAGGCATCCGAGCAGGGCACAGTGGTACTCATGTAAGTTGAAGTATCCGACCTATCAATTATTTGAGCATTGTGCCTAGTGTAACGGGTGCCCTCTGGACGACATAGGACTATATAAGTAGGAAGCGAAACTGGGATTATGCTATTCACTATTTTATAGAAGGTCATAAGATCGTTATAAATAAACTTCTGCATGACAGGGAGAATATTTAGCTTCTTTTGCTCTGTAGCAAGTTTATCGTCATTATAACTGGAGTAGGGTTCACCATTGATCCATTTAATAGCCCTCTTTTGGATAGCAACAAACTGTTGAAGATGAGTTGCAGATTGAGGGGACCATATGACAGAACAATGTTCAAATATAGACCTAATTAACGCCAAATAGAACGATCTTTTCTGCCTTTTATCAGTAGTGAAATGACATGTTCTCTTAAGTAGTCCAAGTCTGGAGGTAGCTTTGGAAACAAGCGCTTTACATTGTGCACCCCAATTAAACCTGGAGTTTATTGCGACTCCTAAATCTGACTGAGAGGGCACAAAATCAATATCACTTCCTGAAAGTTTATAGAAGAAGGTATTGAATGGCAAGTTATCCAGCACGTTTCTTTGCAGGGACACAGAGAGGGCTTTGCACTTTTGTGGGTGGAACTTCATTCGATTCTCACTGACCAATCATACAATCTATTGATGTCATTTTGCATTATGTGATTGTCAGGGTAACCGAGAATCTCCCTCCAAATTTTAGTGTCATCTGCATAAAGGGCGATATTGGTGCCTTCAGAGACACAGGAGACATGTCATTTATAAATATTACAAACAATAGAGGGCCAAGTATAGAACCTTGAGGGACACCAGACCGAACTGGTAGAGAGGAAGACGTTTGGCCTCCTATCACTACTTGTTGTTGTCGCCCCTCAAGATAGGACTTGATAAATTTAAGCATTAGTCCATCGACTTTAAAAATATTCTTTAATTTACTTAAAATGAGGTCATGCGAAACGCTATCAAAAGCTTTCGCAAAATCAAAATATATTATATCAGTCCTGGACCTGTTGTTCAGTGCAAGTGCAAGATTGTCCGTGAAAGGTATCATTTGGGTTGTGCATGAACGTTCATGGGCATATTTCAAAACTATAGAATGTTACGGTGTGACAATTTTACCCATTTTTTTCGAAAAATGTCCAAGAAAACAGGTTCATTATTGGTTAAATTATGTTTCTAAGGCTTTTCAAACCTACGATTTACATATCTGCCAAATACTTTCAACACTATATATGTATATATATAACAAATAATTTGAGTCATGAAGAGAATTCCAACACCACCACCACAAAACAGACGCTCGCCCAGAAACAACTCTCCTGCAGCATCTGTTAAGGCTAAGGCTACTCCACCTCATTCCCCTAAAGTGACTAATCCTCTTCACAGAAAGAGCCCCCTCACAAGCAAGGCTAATCAGAAGAACCCTGCAGCCAACATCTCAGGACGGCGAAGATCAAACAGTCTGCCAACTGAAAAGCTGCTTACTGTTGCTTCACCGGGACCATCAACATTACAGCCACCTACATCTCTGACCCTAAAAATTAGTCCCTGGTGGCCTAAGAGATAGTCCTCATAGCCCTATGAGCCCTATTTACAAACCGTTCCCACCCTTCCATACAGAAGAAGAAGAAAAAGATCAAGGAAGTCCAAAGCAACGTGCCATTAAAGGTAACTGCCCCTGTCGAGCAAGCTCTGAGGGCAAAGAATGGCTTCTCAAATGTTGCAGATGCTCTCAGCATTGGCACGCCTCCTGCAGCAACCTCAAGGGAGCAAACCAGATTACAAGTGGCTCCCCACAACAGATTGGTCTTGATGCCATCCTTCAGTACTGGGAATGTCCATGGTGCTTCACATCAATCCATCCCAAGCCAAACAGCAGCACCGCGTCTAAATTGGATGAAGCTCTCAAGTTTAGCGTCGACTACAGCAAAAACATCCAAGCTGTATCTGATGCCATCTCGAGTGCTGTATCCAACAGCATACCCACCGTGGAGATATCTTCACTTGAGTCAAGACTGTCGCAACTTAGTGAAGAGATTTACTCCTTCCAAAAATCCAGAAGCCCTCAAATGGGCCCTCCAGCAGCAGTCAAACAAGAGATGAGGTCAACAGTAGCCCTCCCCAAATGTGTAATGCCGCCGATTAAGGACTACCAAGTAGACATCCTAGACAAAAATCTGCTTGATGAGGTCACCAGTTTTCTGACTGAGTGCAAAAAAACTGGTAAGTTCAGCCAGATGAACGGAAGGTCAGTCCTTAAATATGGAGAAAGCTACACATACTCTGGAGACACAACGCCCCCTCCTCTCCAGCCCATCCCACTACCATTAGCAGCTGCTATTGATAGAGTCACCTCCCAGTGCAAACTTACACACAAGCCTAACTCTGTGCTCATAAACTACTTCCCTCCTAGCACTGGGGTTGAGGAAAGCATGTTACCCTTCCACTGTGACGATGAGCAAGAAATACTTGCTGACTCCGAAATAGCCACAATTTCAATAGGAGAAGTAAGAAAGATAAGCTTTGTACCTGTCCATGAAGGCCATTCACCTACAAAAATCAATGAAACTAATAAATCAATGAAACTAATAAATCAATGTTTTAGCTCATTTTACAAAGTCAAATATTTAAAACAATTAAAATTGTATAGTGCTCAATTTGTAAATGACTAGTTGATCTTTGCTATTGGAAGTTTGTCAAGGACTGGCAGCTAGCGGGGGCAAGGAATGCACGGGCTTAGGGGCTTTTGTGCACACCAGAACACTAGCTCGGTAGATTTTTGGAAACTAGAAGGACTGAAAACTAAAATTGTTTTTTGATGGAGGCTGAGGCATGTTTTTGAGAGGGACGGTATAATAGCTTGTGGTAACAACTGGCCTTTACTTTAATTGGATGAAGTTTTAGTTTTAGGACAGGAAGAAGGCATTAAGAAGATTTGCTCTTTGTTTACAAGGCAGAATATAAGCAATGTTGGTTATAATATGTATCAATATCTAGATCTTCGTTTATCAATTTTCACTAAATGGGTTTAAAATTTTAATAGGGAGGGAAATTCATCAACTTTATTAAGTACCTATCAAAAATAAATCTTATATCAATGTAATATATTAAAAATCATAATCCTAAGTCTAATAATAAATCTGTTAAAAACACTTTCTCACTACACTGCGCTCACACACGTTAGTAAGACAAAGGAAAATGCACACCCAGCTAATTTTCAATTTCAAGATAATCATTTTGGATGTGTGGACCCTAGGGTAGACTTAATGTCAAAATTTAGATTAGAGCATTCGAAATCTTTGTTTGTCCAATCAAGATCAGCATGGTTATGCTGGTTGACGAGCAGTGATTGCTTCATCCTAGACTTCAGGCAGGCCACACTTAGACAGTAGTCACGTATACCAAGCTTAGGCACAATTACGTTCCAAATACGAGTCGTCCTGCTATTGAAGTTGTCAGGGGGGTCTGCTTGGCTTAGTATAAGGGTGGGTTTCCTACTTGAGCAGGTGAAATTTTCATGGAGGGAAATCGGAGCACGGAATTTCATGATTTTATAGAGCCTCAAGGAAACAATGGTAAGTGTACAGGTTTTGGACGGCAAGTATTCCGTGTTCCTTGAACAAAGGTTTCGTGTGCTCTTTCAAGAAAAATTTTTGTTCAGATTTTGGTTGCCAAACGGTCGAGCACGAGCACAGGTCTTTAAATTTATCTAGGTATGCCTCCCTGTCGCCAAACAGTACCCTGAGACAATATTTTTGTGCTTTGAATACAGAACTTATACGAGTTTTGGCTGCCCCACCCCAAACCGTGATACAATAGGAGAGGTGTGATTCAAATAGAGTGTAATACAACTGGCGGTTGTAAGAAATCTGGGAGGGAGCAGCGTAGGCGGCAGAGAGTTGATGTTGCATGGCTGAGAGAACGCCTAAGTGATTTTATATGTTCTTCCCAGGCCAGGTTAGCTTTCATCGATGACGACTCCAGAAACTTAGCAGATGCAACTTGTTTTATTGGAAAGTTATCAATGGTTAGAGTATATCAGAATTATTGTCAGTCTGGGAGGACGATGCTGGTTTAAAGTGAATGAAACAGCTTTAGACAAGTTGACATGGAGTTTGTTTGCTCGCATGTAGGAATATAAACTAGCTAAAAGAGAATTAACACGCATATATGCCTCCTTTTTAGATTTCCCAGTCACAATATATTGGTGTCATCAGCGAAGGTGACAAATGATCCCCAAACTGGAGCTGTTGGCGATATCATTTAATATATAGGAGAAATAAGAGAGGTCCAAGAATCGAACCCTGAGGGACTCCAAACTGTATTTTCAAGGCGTCAGATTTCTCACCAACAACTCAGTATATTGTGATCTATTTTGTTAAGTAACTTTTTATAAGATCATTTGCACCCCACGTATCCAAATAGCCCTGTAATTTGACAAGTAATGTACCATGATCTATTGTATCAAAAGCTTTGCTAAGGTCTATGAATATGCCTAAGACATGATGCTTAAGTTTTAGAGATTCAGTTATAAGGTTTACTGAGTGATTAACTGCATGTGAAGTAGAGTGTGGACTGCCTGAAGCCAAATTGTGTTTTAGATATTATACCCTGTGAGCTAGCAAACGAATATATTCTTGAGTAAATGATCTTTTCAAAGATTTTACCAATATAGAGAGAGTAGAGATTGGGCGGTTAGTTTTCTCCATTTGGAGGACGATAAGCAACCCCATATGTCAGTTTATCACCCGAGCTAAGAGTAATTTCAACAAATAAGCACTCAATATCTTTTGTACAGTGAGATAGATTTCGATTACTACAGCATTCAGGCGATCAGAGACATATAAGGATACTCCTGTTCCTTTTTTCTTATCAGGGAATGGTACTTGACAAAATGTTGTATAGGAGGGGATTTGGTATAAGCCTTGTTGGCTTGGATCGATGTTGGTCTCAGCCAATCCCAATGACATCAAAATTACACGGGAGGGTCTTGTGTTCTATTAAAAAGCTGTCAAAATTACTAGCAAACCCATCTATATTGCAAAACAGAGCGGGCAGATAAGCAGAATTTTTATTTTTCTCAGGAAAAAGTTTGCTGATTGAGTTTGCTAGTTCTTGTTTTGTGTAACGCTTACAGTCTTCAAGTATTGAAGAGAATTTAGCTATGGTGACATCTTCCTGGTTGTTTGTATCATAGAATTTATCTGAATCATCATATCTTTGGCTGCTTGGAAATGGGCAATACCTATCTTCTATTGTACTACAGCATCACTACACATCCATAGACCGTTTTATCTTGTAAATTTCGCGGATCTGAAGCACTTAGTATGAAACAAACTTTGCTGCCATTTTCACATTCTAAGAGTGGCTGGCCAATATTAATGTATTTACTACAGGGTCGCACACATCTTTAATAAGTTTCATAATCATGATAAACTAAGTGGGATAAACTCCACTGGTCGGGTGGCCTTCCTTTGTCTTACTCTCTCGGTCTCTCCCTCACATACACCCACTGTTTCAGACATCTCACAAATTTAGCAATACCAAGCTCTCCGAGATGGATTTCATCACCATTTCTCGTGAGTTTCATAGCAAGCAACCCCTTTACCGTCTAAAAGTGGCCAACACCAAGGTGGCATACATTCTGGTTAAAGCTAGAGTACAACCATTTCATCAACCAAGCTGTTGAATGCCATAATGTTTTTATTCATCTTAGGGAGTCTAGACGGTTAAAACTGGCTGTGACAAACAACTTCGCCTTTAGGGCACAGTTTCTGGATCTGCTGGATTTTCAGGTGGAGAATGTCTACCAGCTGGTGTATATCACCAGGTGCCTGCACATTTTCAACTCGTAGATCGTTGGTCCCACAAACTAAGATGACGTTGCTATAACAATGCAGAGCTTAGGGTCTATTGCACTGACCTTGTTGGTTTTAAACACGTTCACCTGGGAAGGACTGTCCAAGGTTCCAGTACCGACACCGAACTTGATGGGCTTGGTGTTAGAGTCGCCCATGATGATGCAGCTCCGGCTAAACTGTTTGCTCACAGTTCTCAGTGTGAATGGAGAACCTTCCCTGTCTGCACAGAAGACTGAGTTTCAGGCAGGACCTGTTTCATCAATACCGTGACGATACCAGGCTTGTGACGATCGTGTCATCACATACACTGAGTTAGATTCTGGACTCACACTATGAACATACTCAGTGAGGCTTCGTTTCCGGTCTCATGGATGCACTTAAAGCACACCTTCCTGACGTCGCTATGCTGATATAGCAATTTCTGAGTAGCAATAATCTCAGGACTCATCGTCAGAGTGGAAAAGGGAGCTTGCTACTGAAATGTCCTGGAATCCAACTCGGCCTATATTATGACTCGTTCCTCACAAGCTTGGTTCAAGCATGGAATCAAGGCCCCCCAAAAAACTGAAGTCAACCCGGCCATGTACGGACGATTTTCCATTACCCTTAGAGCCATTAACAACAAATTCCAAAAGAAGCTACGCTCATTATGGGAGATTCGAACACCAAAACAATCAGTTTGGGTGTGGTGCTGGTACTATGGGCCAGTCTTTCCCTGGTGAAAGAGTCAAGGCAGGTAAAGTCAGTTTGATTGACCCTTGTCGCTGCATTGGGTACAGCAACGTTGTTATCGTTTGTGGTACCAATGACCTCCGGGTAGAAAACCTTAGAGGAGAGAATGAAATCCATCAGCTGGTTGACGTTCTCCACTTGAAGATTCAACAGATAAGAAAGCTCTGCCCAAGTATCAAAAATATTTGTCGCAGCAGTCCCTCCCATCAAGATTGCCTCAATGAACAAAACATTATGACCTTTCAATCGGCTTGTTGGAGAAATGTTAAGTGCCACTTCAAACCAGAGTGTGTGGCACCTTGGAGTTGGCCACTTCTTAGATAGTAGGGGGACTCCTTGCCACCAACCTAACCAGAGGTGGTGATGATATTCATTTAGGAGTTTATGGTATTACCAAATTTGTGAGATGTGTGAAGCATTGGGTGTATGTGAGAGAGAGGGAAAAGCGGACAAGA
>NW_026971782.1:0-64942 GCF_026151205.1 Bolinopsis microptera | reverse complement strand
TTTCTAAGATAAGGGAAAAATGGTACAGAAAGCTAATTCCAAACAGGGAGTCTAGGAAAAACCTGTGCCCAAAATAACAGAATGGCACCCGTGCTGAAGTTTTAAAAAAATACCGTTTAAAATGCCTGCGGAGGCTTTTACTCCTTAATATTTTTCCCACGTGTTGAAAAATTTTTTAAAAATTTAAACTAAAAAAAAGGGGTTAAATTTCTTAGGGGGTGAGAGGTTTTTAATAAAACCTAATGATTAAAATTAACCGGACGCTAGCGAGGAATCGGGGGGAATAAAAAAAAGCGAAAAATTCAAGATAAGGGGAAAAAGGGGAAGAAAGCTAATGCCAAACACGGAGTCTGGGAAAAAAACCGGGAAACCCAAATAAGAAAGGCCCCCGGGGAAAATGTTAAAATAATACCGCTGAATCCCTGCGGAGGCATTTTACTTTTTTAATAATGCACGTGTTAGAAAATTTATAAAAAAAAATTAAAAAAAATAACAACGGGCTTAAGGGTGGAGGTTTTTTAAAATAAACCAATGTTTAAAAAAATTTTAACCGGACTGCAGCGAGGAATCGAGAGGGGGAAAATAAAATAAAAGCAAATAAATTCTAAGATAACGAAAAATGGTACAGAAAGCTAATTCCTACCGGGCTGGGAAAAAACCCTGTAAAACCAAAAAGCAGAATGGCACCCGGGGTGAAGTTTTAAAAAATAAATACCCTGAATGCCTGCGGAGGCTTTTATTTTTTAAATTTATGCAGGTTTAAAAAAATTTAAAAAAAGAAAAAAAAATTAAAAAATGAAGAAGCGGTGAAAATCTTAGAGGGTGAGGGGTTCTTTAATAAACCCAAAATATTAAATTTAACCCGGGAAATGCTAGCAGGAATCGAGAGGGGAAAAAAAAAAAAAGCGAAAATAAATTCTAAGATAACGAAAAAGGGGTCAAAAAGCTATTCAAACACGGAGTTAGGAAAAAACCTGTAAAACCAAATAAGCAGAATGGCCCCCCGTGCTGAAGTGTTAAATAAATACCGTTTGAATGCTGCGGAGGCATTTTACCCCTTTTTAATAATGCACGTGTTAAAAAAATTTTAAAAAAAGAAAAAAAAAAAGCTAAATGAACAAAAGCGGTAAAAATCTTAGAGGGTGAGAGGTTCTTTAAAAAAACCCTATGATTAATTTAAAAAACGGATGCTGCGGGAACGAGAGGGGAAAAATAAAAGCAAATAAATTTTAAAGATAACGAAAAAATGGTACAAAAAGAAATTTCCCAAAACACGGGTCTGGGAAAAAACCCTGTGAACCAAATAAGCAAAATGGCACCCGGGGTGAAGTTTTAAAAATAATACCGCTAAAAATCCCGCGGAGGCATTTTACCCCTTTATAAATTTTAACGTGTTAGAAAAAAAAAAAAAAAATTAAAGCTAAAATAAACAAAGCGGTGAAAATTTTAGGGGTGGAGGTTCTTTAATAAACCAATGATTAAATTTAACCGGACTGCTAGCGAGGAATCGAGGGGGGAAAAAAAAAAAAGCGAAAAAATTTCTAAGAAAACGAAAAGGGGGTACAGAAAGCAAATTTTTCCTAAACGGATCTAGGAAAAAACCTGTGAACCAAAAAGCAGAAGGGCACCCGGCATGAAGTTGTTAAAATAAATACCGTTTAGAATGCCTGCGAGGCATTTACTCCTTAATAATGCAAGCAGTTTTGAAAATTTAATGAAATTAAATAATAAAGCTAAAAAGAATCGAAGCGGGTAAAATTCTTAGGGGTAGAGGTTCTTTAATAAGACCTAATGATTAAACTTTAACCGGATGCTAGCGAGGAAAAATCGAGAGTGGGAATAAAATAAAACCCGAAATAATTCTAAGATAACGAAAAAGTGGTTAAAAAAGAATTTCCTACACGGAGTCTAGGAAAAACCTGTGAACCAAATAAGCAGAATGGCACCGTGCTGAAGGTTTTTTAAATAAATAAGTTAATAGAATGCCTGCGGAAAAAATTTTACTCCTTAATAGCTTTGAAACGTTAAAAAAAAATTATAAAATAAAAAAATAAAAGAAAAGAAAAAAAATTTCTAAGGGTGAGAGGTTCTTTAATAAAACCAAATGATTAAAAATTAAACCGGAAACTGCTAGCGAGAATCGAGAGTGGGAAAAAAAAAAAATAAATTCTAAATAACGAAAAATGGTACAGAAAGCTAATTCCTAACAGGGAAAGTCTAGAAAAACCCTGTGAACCAAATAAAGAATGCAACCGGCATGAATGAAAAATTTATACCGAAGAAGCCTGCGAGCATTTTTCCTTAAATAATGCACGTGTAGAAAATTTAAAAAATAAAAAAAAAAAAATACAAAAATTTAGAGGGTGAGGGTTTTTAATAACTAATGATTAAAATTAACCGGATGCTGCGGAATCGAGAGTGGGAAAAAATAAAAGCGAAATAAATCTAAGAAACGAAAAATGGTACAGAAAGCAAATTCCTAACACGGAGTTAGAAAAACTGTAAACCCCAAATAAGCAGAAAGGCACCCGTGCTGAAGTGTTAAAAATAAATACCGCTAATGCCTGCGGGGCCCATTTTACCCTTATAAAATGCACTGTTAGAAAAATAAATTAAAAAAAACTAAAAGAAACAAAATTTAGAGGTGAGAGGTTCTTTAAAAAGACCTAATGATTAAAAATTAAACCAACTGCACGAAATCGAGGTGGAATAAAAAAAAGCGAAATAAATTCTAAGATAACGAAAAATGGTAAGAAAGCTAATCTAACACGGGTTAAAAAAACTGTGAACAAATAAGCAGAATGGCACCGTGCTGAAATGTTAAAATAAATCCCGCTAGAATGCCTGCGAGGCATTTACCCCTTTTAATATTTGCACGTGTTGAAAATTAAATTTAAAAAATTTAAAAATAAAAACAAAAACCAACGGTTTAAAAAAATTTTAAAAGCCCCTAAATAAAATTAACCGACTGCTAGCGAGAATCGAGAGTGGGAAAAAAAAAAGCAAATAATTCTAAGATAACGAAAAAGTGGTACAGAAAGCTAATGTCCTAACACGGAGTCTAGGAAAAACCTGTGAACCAAATAAGCAGAATGGCACCCGTGCTAAAAGTGTTAAAATAAATCCCGTCTAGAATGCCTGCGGAGGCATTTTACTCCTTATATGCATTATGCACGTGTTAGAAAATTTAATAAAAGATAAAAAAATAAACAAAAAACGAAGCGGTTGAAAAATCTTAGAGGGTGAGAGGTTCTTTAATAAGACCTAATGATTAAATTAAACCGGACTGCTAGCGAGGAATCGAGAGTGGGAATAAAATAAAAGCGAAATAAATTCTAAGATAACGAAAAAGTGGTACAGAAAGCTAATGTCCTAACACGGAGTCTAGGAAAAACCTGTGAACCAAATAAGCAGAATGGGCACCCGTGCGTGAAGTGTTAAAATAAATACCGTTCTAGAATGCCTGCGGAGGCATTATTACTCCTTATAATGCATATGCACGTGTTAGAAAATTTAATAAAAGATAAAAATAATAAAGCTAAAATGAACGAAGCGGTGAAAATCTTAGAGGGTGAGAGGTTCTTTAATAAGACCTAATGATTAATTTAACCGGACTGCTAGCGAGGAATCGAGAGTGGGAATAAAATAAAAGCGAAAATAAATTCTAAGATAACGAAAAAGTGGTACAGAAAGCTAATGTCCTAACACGGAGTCTAGGAAAAACCTGTGAACCAAATAAGCAGAATGGCACCCGTGCGTGAAGTGTTAAAATAAATACCGTTCTAGAATGCCTGCGGAGGCATTATTACTCCTTTATAATGCATTATGCACGTGTTTAGAAAATTTAATAAAAGATAAAAATAATTAAAGCTAAAATGAACGAAGCGGTGAAAATCTTAGAGGGTGAGAGGTTCTTTAATAAGACTTAATGATTAAATTAACCGGACTGCTAGCGAGGAATCGAGAGTGGGAATAAAATAAAAGCGAAATAAATTCTAAGATAACGAAAAAGTGGTACAGAAAGCTAATGTCCTAACACGGAGTCTAGGAAAAACCTGTGAACCAAATAAGCAGAATGGCACCCGTGCGTGAAGTGTTAAAATAAATACCGTTCTAGAATGCCTGCGGAGGCATTATTACTCCTTTATAATGCATTATGCACGTGTTAGAAAATTTAATAAAAGATAAAAATAATAAAGCTAAAATGAACGAAGCGGTGAAAATCTTAGAGGGTGAGAGGTTCTTTAATAAGACCTATGATTAATTTTAACCGGACTGCTAGCGAGGGAATCGAGAGTGGGAATAAAATAAAAGCGAAATAAATTCTAAGATAACGAAAAAGTGGTACAGAAAGCTAATGTCCTAACACGGAGTCTAGGAAAAAACCTGTGAACCAAATAAGCAGAATGGCACCCGTGCGTGAAGTGTTAAAATAAATACCGTTCTAGAATGCCTGCGGAGGCATTATTACTCCTTTATAATTGCATTATGCACGTGTTAGAAAATTTAATAAAAGATAAAAATAATAAAGCTAAAATGAACGAAGCGGTGAAAATCTTAGAGGGTGAGAGGTTCTTTAATAAGACCTAATGATTAAATTTAACCGGACTGCTAGCGAGGAATCGAGAGTGGAATAAAATAAAAGGCGAAATAAATTCTAAGATAACGAAAAAGTGGTACAGAAAGCTAATGTCCTAACACGGAGTCTAGGAAAAACCTGTGAACCAAATAAGCAGAATGGCACCCGTGCGTGAAGTGTTAAAATAAATACCGTTCTAGAATGCCTGCGGAGCATTATTACTCCTTTATAATGCATTATGCACGTGTTAGAAAATTTAATAAAAGATAAAAATAATAAAGCTAAAATGAACGAAGCGGTGAAAATCTTAGAGGGTGAGAGGTTCTTTAATAAGACCTAATGATTAAATTTAACCGGACTGCTAGCGAGGAATCGAGAGTGGAATAAATAAAAGCGAAATAAATTCTAAGATAACGAAAAAGTGGTACAGAAAGCTAATGTCCTAACACGAGTCTAGAAAAACCTGTGAACCAAATAAGCAGAATGGCACCCGTGCGTGAAGTGTTTAAAATAAATACCGTTCTAGAATGCCTGCGGAGGCATTATTACTCCTTTATAATGCATTATGCACGTGTTAGAAAATTTAATAAAAGATAAAAATAATAAAGCTAAAATGAACGAAGCGGTGAAAATCTTAGAGGGTGAGAGGTTCTTTAATAGACCTAATGATTAAATTTATCCGGACTGCTAGCGAGGAATCGAGAGTGGGAATAAAAATAAAAGCGAAATAAATTCTAAGATAACGAAAAAGTGTACAGAAAGCTATTGTCCTAACACGGAGTCTAGGAAAAACCTGTGAACCAAATAAGCAGAATGGCACCCGTGCGTGAAGTGTTAAAATAAATACCGTTCTAGAATGCCTGCGGAGGCATTATTACTCCTTTATAATGCATTATGCACGTGTAGAAAATTTAATAAAAGATAAAAATAATAAAGCTAAAATGAACGAAGCGGTGAAAATCTTAGAGGGTGAGAGGTTCTTTAATAAGACCTAATGATTAAATTTAACCGGACTGCTAGCGAGGAATCGAGAGTGGGAATAAAATAAAAGCGAAATAAATTCTAAGATAACGAAAAAGTGGTACAGAAAGCTAATGTCCTAACACGGAGTCTAGGAAAAACCTGTGAACCAAATAAGCAGAATGGCACCGTGCGTGAAGTGTTAAAATAAATACCGTTCTAGAATGCCTGCGGAGGCATATTACTCCTTTATAATGCATTATGCACGTGTTAGAAAATTTAATAAAAGATAAAAATAATAAAGCTAAAATGAACGAAGCGGTGAAAATCTTAGAGGGTGAGAGGTTCTTTAAATAAGACCTAATGATTAAATTTAACCGGACTGCTAGCGAGGAATCGAGAGTGGAATAAATAAAAGCGAAATAAATTCTAAGATAACGAAAAAGTGGTACAGAAAGCTAATGTCCTAACACGGAGTCTAGGAAAAACCTGTGAACCAAATAAGCAGAATGGCACCCGTGCGTGAAGTGTTTAAAATAAATACCGTTCTAGAATGCCTGCGGAGGCATTATTACTCCTTATAATGCATTATGCACGTGTTAGAAAATTTAATAAAAGATAAAATAATAAAGCTAAAATGAACGAAGCGGTGAAAAATCTTAGAGGGTGAGAGGTTCTTTAATAAGACCTAATGATTAAATTTTAACCGGACTGCTAGCGAGGAATCGAGAGTGGGAATAAAATAAAAGCGAAATAAATTCTAAATAACGAAAAAGTGGTACAGAAAAGCTAATGTCCTAACACGGAGTCTAGGAAAAACCTGTGAACCAAATAAGCAGAATGGCACCCGTGCGTGAAGTGTTAAAATAAATACCGTTCTAGAATGCCTGCGGAGCATTATTACTCCTTTATAATGCATTATGCACGTGTTAGAAAATTTAATAAAAGATAAAAATAATAAAGCTAAAATGAACGAAGCGGTGAAAATCTTAGAGGGTGAGAGGTTCTTTAATAAGACCTAATGATTAAATTTAACCGGACTGCTAGCGAGGAATCGAGAGTGGGAATAAAATAAAAGCGAAATAAATTCTAAGATAACGAAAAAGTGGTACAGAAAGCTAATGTCCTAACACGGAGTCTAGGAAAAACCTGTGAACCAAATAAGCAGAATGGCACCCGTGCGTGAAGTGTTAAAATAAATACCGTTCTAGAATGCCTGCGGAGGCATTATTACTCCTTTATAATGCATTATGCACGTGTTAGAAATTTAATAAAAGATAAAAATAATAAAGCTAAAATGAACGAAGCGGTGAAAATCTTAGAGGGTGAGAGGTTCTTTAATAAGACCTAATGATTAAATTTAACCGGACTGCTAGCGAGGAATCGAGAGTGGGAATAAAATAAAAGCGAAATAAATTCTAAGATAACGAAAAAGTGGTACAGAAAGCTAATGTCCTAACACGGAGTCTAGGAAAAACCTGTGAACCAAATAAGCAGAATGGCACCCGTGCGTGAAGTGTTAAAATAAATACCGTTCTAGAATGCCTGCGGAGGCATTATTACTCCTTTATAATGCATTATGCACGTGTTAGAAAATTTAATAAAAGATAAAAATAATAAAGCTAAAATGAACGAAGCGGTGAAAATCTTAGAGGGTGAGAGGTTCTTTAATATGACCTAATGATTAAATTTAACCGGACTGCTAGCGAGGAATCGAGAGTGGGAATAAATAAAAGCGAAATAAATTCTAAGATAACGAAAAAGTGGTACAGAAAGCTAATGTCCTAACACGGAGTCTAGGAAAAACCTGTGAACCAAATAAGCAAATGGCACCCGTGCGTGAAAGTGTTAAAATAAATACCGTTCTAGAATGCCTGCGGAGGCATTATTACTCCTTTATAATGCATTATGCACGTGTTAGAAAATTTATAAAAGATAAAAATAATAAAGCTAAAATGAAACGAAGCGGTGAAAATCTTAGAGGGTGAGAGGTTCTTTAATAAGACCTAATGATTAAATTTAACCGGACTGCTAGCGAGAATCGAGAGTGGGAATAAAATAAAAGCGAAATAAATTCTAAGATAACGAAAAAGTGGTACAGAAAGCTAATGTCCCTAACACGGAGTCCTAGAAAAACCTGTGAACCAAATAAGCGAATGGCACCCGTGCGTGAAGTGTTAAAATAAATACCGTTCTAGAATGCCTGCGGAGGCATTATTACTCCTTTATAATGCATTATGCACGTGTTAGAAAATTTAATAAAAGATAAAAATAATAAGCTAAAATGAACGAAGCGGTGAAAATCTTAGAGGGGAGAGGTTCTTTAATAAACCTAATGATTAAATTTAACCGACTGCTAGCGAGGAATCGAGAGTGGGAATAAAATAAAAGCGAAATAAATTCTAAGATAACGAAAAAGTGGTACAGAAAGCTAATGTCCTAACACGGAGTCTAGGAAAAACCTGTGAACCAAATAAGCAGAATGGCACCCGTGCGTGAAGTGTTAAAATAAATACCGTTCTAGAATGCCTGCGGAGGCATTATTACTCCTTTATAATGCATTATGCACGTGTTAGAAAATTTAATAAAAGATAAAAATAATAAAGCTAAAATGAACGAAGCGGTGAAAATCTTAGAGGGTGAGAGGTTCTTTAATAAGACCTAATGATTAAATTTAACCGGACTGCTAGCGAGGAATCGAGAGTGGGAATAAAATAAAAGCGAAATAAATTCTAAGATAACGAAAAAGTGGTACAGAAAGCTAATGTCCTAACACGGAGTCTAGGAAAAACCTGTGAACCAAATAAGCAGAATGGCACCCGTGCGTGAAGTGTTAAAATAAATACCGTTCTAGAATGCCTGCGGAGGCATTATTACTCCTTTATAATGCATTATGCACGTGTTAGAAAATTTAATAAAAGATAAAAATAATAAAGCTAAAATGAACGAAGCGGTGAAAATCTTAGAGGGTGAGAGGTTCTTTAATAAGACCTAATGATTAAATTTAACCGGACTGCTAGCGAGGAATCGAGAGTGGGAATAAAATAAAAGCGAAATAAATTCTAAGATAACGAAAAAGTGGTACAGAAAGCTAATGTCCTAACACGGAGTCTAGGAAAAACCTGTGAACCAAATAAGCAGAATGGCACCCGTGCGTGAAGTGTTAAAATAAATACCGTTCTAGAATGCCTGCGGAGGCATTATTACTCCTTTATAATGCATTATGCACGTGGTTAGAAAATTTAATAAAAGATAAAAATAATAAAGCTAAAAATGAACGAAGCGGTGAAAATCTTAGAGGGTGAGAGGTTCTTTAATAAGACCTAATGATTAAATTTAACCGGACTGCTAGCGAGGAATCGAGAGTGGGAATAAAATAAAAGCGAAATAAATTCTAAGATAACGAAAAAGTGGTACAGAAAGCTAATGTCCTAACACGGAGTCTAGGAAAAACCTGTGAACCAAATAAGCAGAATGGCACCCGTGCGTGAAGTGTTAAAATAAATACCGTTCTAGAATGCCTGCGGAGGCATATTACTCCTTTATAAAATGCATTATGCACGTGTTAGAAATTTAATAAAAGATAAATATATAAAGCTAAAATGAACGAAGCGGTGAAAATCTTAGAGGGGTGAGAGGTTCTTTAATAAGACCTAATGATTAAATTTAACCGGACTGCTAGCGAGGAATCGAGAGTGGGATAAAATAAAAGCGAAATAAATTCTAAGATACCCCCCCCCCCCCCCCCCCCCCCCCCCCCCCCCCCCCCCCCCCCCCCCCCCCCCCCCCCCCCCCCCCCCCCCCCCCCCCCCCCCCCCCCCCCCCCCCCCCCCCCCCCCCCCCCCCCCCCCCCCCCCCCCCCCCCCCCCCCCCCCCCCCCCCCCCCCCCCCCCCCCCCCCCCCCCCCCCCCCCCCCCCCCCCCCCCCCCCCCCCCCCCCCCCCCCCCCCCCCCCCCCCCCCCCCCCCCCCCCCCCCCCCCCCCCCCCCCCCCCCCCCCCCCCCCCCCCCCCCCCCCCCCCCCCCCCCCCCCCCCCCCCCCCCCCCCCCCCCCCCCCCCCCCCCCCCCCCCCCCCCCCCCCCCCCCCCCCCCCCCCCCCCCCCCCCCCCCCCCCCCCCCCCCCCCCCCCCCCCCCCCCCCCCCCCCCCCCCCCCCCCCCCCCCCCCCCCCCCCCCCCCCCCCCCCCCCCCCCCCCCCCCCCCCCCCCCCCCCCCCCCCCCCCCCCCCCCCCCCCCCCCCCCCCCCCCCCCCCCCCCCCCCCCCCCCCCCCCCCCCCCCCCCCCCCCCCCCCCCCCCCCCCCCCCCCCCCCCCCCCCCCCCCCCCCCCCCCCCCCCCCCCCCCCCCCCCCCCCCCCCCCCCCCCCCCCCCCCCCCCCCGGGGGAAAAAAAGGACGGGGGATTCGGAGGGGAAAAAAAAAAAAAATTTTCAAAGACGGGAAAAGGGGGTAAAAAAATTTCCCAGGGGGGCTAAAAAAAAAACTGTAAAAATTAAAAAGGGGATCAAAAATTTAAAAAATATAACCGTGGAACCGGGGAGGTTTTCCCCCCCCTTAAAAATTTACCGTGTTGGGGGAAAAAGGGGGGGGTTTGCAAAAAAGAGAACCCCGGGTTAAAAAAACCCTTTTCAAGGGGTTTTAAAGGGCTTTAAAAAAAACCTAAAAAATTTTAAAGATGGGGGCTTACATTGGGCACAAGGGGGGGAATAAAATAAAAAAAAAAAAAACAAAAAACAAAAAAGGGTAAAACAAAAAAGGGTCAAAAAACCTTGAAAAAAACAAAAGGGCAGGGGTTTGAAGGGGGAAAATAAAACCGTAATAAAGGGGAAAAAAACCCAAAATAATGCACCGGTTTTAGAAAATTTTAAAAATAAAAATGAACCGGAAAAATTTAAAAAAGGGGTTTTTTTAATAATTCTTAAAATGGGCCCCAAAATTTTTAAAAAAAAAGGGTAAGAACGAAGGGGAAAAAATAAAGGGGAAAAAATTCTAAGATAAGGAAAAAAACGAAGTAAAAGGGATTTGGGAAAAAGAAAAACAAAATAAAAAATCAGTGAAAAAAGAAAAATTTTACCGCGGTGCGGGAAACTTTTAACCCAAAAATAGGGCAGTGTTAAAATTTTTAAAATTTAAAAAAGCCCAAAACTTTTTAAAATTTTTTGAGGGTAGATTTTTTAAAAAAAATTTAAAAATAAGTAAAATTAAGGGACGTAGAAAAATTTAGGGGGAAAATAAAAATAAACAAATAATTAAGTCGAAAAGGGTTCAAAAAGGGAATTTTTAAACACATCTAAAAAAACCTGGAAACCAAAAAAGCAAAGGGCCCCCGAAGTTTAAAAATTTCCCTTTGAATCCCGGGCTTTTTTTAAAATTACTTTTTAAAAAATTTGGGAAAATTTAAAAATTAACAAAGGTTTAAAAATTTTTTAAGGGGGGAATTTTTTTAAAAAAACCCCTTTTAATGAATTAAAATTTAAACCGGTGCTGCGGGAATCGAGAGGGGGAATAAAAAAAAAGGAAAAAAATTCTAAGAACAAAAAATGGTACAGAAAGCTAATTCCAAACACGGAGTCTAGGAAAAACCCTGTGAACCAAATAAGAAAGGGCACCCGGCTGAAGTTTTAAATAAATCCCTTTGAATCCCTGCGAGGCATTTTACTCCTTAAAATAATGCACGGTTAAAAATTTAAAAAAAAATTTTAAAAGAACGAACGGTTTAAAAATTTTTAGAGGGTGAGAGGTTCTTTAAAAAACCCCAAATGTTTAAAATTTTGGGGGGGGGCCGCAAAGGGTATAAAAAAAAAATAAATTAAATGAAAAGTGGAAAAAATTTTAAAAGGATTAAAAAACCCCGGAAAATTTACAAAAAGGCACCTCTTTGGGTTAAAAAAAACCTTTGAACCTAAGGAAAATTTACCCCCTTTTTAATGATTATGACGTGTTAAAAAAAAATTTTTAATAAAAATTTAAAAATAAAAAAACAAAATAAACAAACGGGTTTTCTTAGAGGGTGAGGGTTTTTTAAAAACCCAAAATTTTTAAAAATTTAACCGGACTGGGCTAGGAAATCGAGGTGGGAAAAAAAAAAAGCAAATAAATTCTAAGAAAACGAAAAATGGTCAGAAAGCAATTCCAAACACGGGTCTAGGAAAAACCTTGAACCAAAAAAGCAGAATGGCACCCGTGCTGAAGTGTTAAAAAAAAATCCCGCTGAATGCCTGCGGAGGCATTTTATCCTTTTAATAATGCAGTGAAAAAAAATTTTATAAAAAAAAAGATAAAAAGAAAAAGGGGGAAAAATTTTTAGGGGGTGAGAGGTTTTTTAAAAAACCCTAATGTTTAAATTTTTAACCGGACTTAGCGGGAATCGGAGGGGGAAAAAAATTTAAAAGCAAATAAATTCTAAGAAGAAAAATGGTACAGAAAGTATCCAAAACACGGAGCTGGGAAAAAAACCTGGAACCAAAAAAGCAGAATGCCCCGGCTGAATGTTAAAATAAATCCCGCTGAATCTGGGGAGGCTTTCCCCCCTTTTAATTTTTGCAGTGTTAGAAAATTTATAAAAAAAAAAATAAAAGCTAAAAATTTTTAAGGGGGGGTTTTTTTTAGAGGGTGAGGGTTTTTTAAAAAACCTAATGTTTAAAAAAATTTTAAAACCGGCGCTAGCGAGGAATCGAGAGTGGGAATAAAATAAAAGCGAAATAAATTCTAAGATAACGAAAAAGTGGTACAGAAAGCTAATGTCCTAACACGGAGTCTAGGAAAAAACCTGTGAACCAAATAAGCAGAATGGCACCCGTGCGTGAAGTGTTAAAATAAATACCGTTCTAGAATGCCTGCGGAGGCATTATTACTCCTTTATAATGCATTATGCACGTGTTAGAAAATTTAATAAAAGATAAAAATAATAAAGCTAAAATGAACGAAGCGGTGAAAATCTTAGAGGGTGAGAGGTTCTTTAATAAGACCTAATGATTAAATTTAACCGGACTGCTAGCGAGGAATCGAGAGTGGGAATAAAATAAAAGCGAAATAAATTCTAAGATAACGAAAAAGTGGTACAGAAAGCTAATGTCCTAACACGGAGTCTAGGAAAAACCTGTGAACCAAATAAGCAGAATGGCACCCGTGCGTGAAGTGTTAAAATAAATACCGTTCTAGAATGCCTGCGGAGGCATTATTACTCCTTTATAATGCATTATGCACGTGTTAGAAAATTTAATAAAAGATAAAAATAATAAAGCTAAAATGAACGAAGCGGTGAAAATCTTAGAGGGTGAGAGGTTCTTTAATAAGACCTAATGATTAAATTTAACCGGACTGCTAGCGAGGAATCGAGAGTGGGAATAAAATAAAAGCGAAATAAATTCTAAGATAACGAAAAAGTGGTACAGAAAGCTAATGTCCTAACACGGAGTCTAGGAAAAACCTGTGAACCAAATAAGCAGAATGGCACCCGTGCGTGAAGTGTTAAAATAAATACCGTTCTAGAATGCCTGCGGAGGCATTATTACTCCTTTATAATGCATTATGCACGTGTTAGAAAATTTAATAAAAGATAAAAATAATAAAGCTAAAATGAACGAAGCGGTGAAAATCTTAGAGGGTGAGAGGTTCTTTAATAAGACCTAATGATTAAATTTAACCGGACTGCTAGCGAGGAATCGAGAGTGGGAATAAAATAAAAGCGAAATAAATTCTAAGATAACGAAAAAGTGGTACAGAAAGCTAATGTCCTAACACGGAGTCTAGGAAAAACCTGTGAACCAAATAAGCAGAATGGCACCCGTGCGTGAAGTGTTAAAATAAATACCGTTCTAGAATGCCTGCGGAGGCATTATTACTCCTTTATAATGCATTATGCACGTGTTAGAAAATTTAATAAAAGATAAAAATAATAAAGCTAAAATGAACGAAGCGGTGAAAATCTTAGAGGGTGAGAGGTTCTTTAATAAGACCTAATGATTAAATTTAACCGGACTGCTAGCGAGGAATCGAGAGTGGGAATAAAATAAAAGCGAAATAAATTCTAAGATAACGAAAAAGTGGTACAGAAAGCTAATGTCCTAACACGGAGTCTAGGAAAAACCTGTGAACCAAATAAGCAGAATGGCACCCGTGCGTGAAGTGTTAAAATAAATACCGTTCTAGAATGCCTGCGGAGGCATTATTACTCCTTTATAATGCATTATGCACGTGTTAGAAAATTTAATAAAAGATAAAAATAATAAAGCTAAAATGAACGAAGCGGTGAAAATCTTAGAGGGTGAGAGGTTCTTTAATAAGACCTAATGATTAAATTTAACCGGACTGCTAGCGAGGAATCGAGAGTGGGAATAAAATAAAAGCGAAATAAATTCTAAGATAACGAAAAAGTGGTACAGAAAGCTAATGTCCTAACACGGAGTCTAGGAAAAACCTGTGAACCAAATAAGCAGAATGGCACCCGTGCGTGAAGTGTTAAAATAAATACCGTTCTAGAATGCCTGCGGAGGCATTATTACTCCTTTATAATGCATTATGCACGTGTTAGAAAATTTAATAAAAGATAAAAATAATAAAGCTAAAATGAACGAAGCGGTGAAAATCTTAGAGGGTGAGAGGTTCTTTAATAAGACCTAATGATTAAATTTAACCGGACTGCTAGCGAGGAATCGAGAGTGGGAATAAAATAAAAGCGAAATAAATTCTAAGATAACGAAAAAGTGGTACAGAAAGCTAATGTCCTAACACGGAGTCTAGGAAAAACCTGTGAACCAAATAAGCAGAATGGCACCCGTGCGTGAAGTGTTAAAATAAATACCGTTCTAGAATGCCTGCGGAGGCATTATTACTCCTTTATAATGCATTATGCACGTGTTAGAAAATTTAATAAAAGATAAAAATAATAAAGCTAAAATGAACGAAGCGGTGAAAATCTTAGAGGGTGAGAGGTTCTTTAATAAGACCTAATGATTAAATTTAACCGGACTGCTAGCGAGGAATCGAGAGTGGGAATAAAATAAAAGCGAAATAAATTCTAAGATAACGAAAAAGTGGTACAGAAAGCTAATGTCCTAACACGGAGTCTAGGAAAAACCTGTGAACCAAATAAGCAGAATGGGGGGGGGGGGGGGGGGGGGGGGGGGGGGGGGGGGGGGGGGGGGGGGGGGGGGGGGGGGGGGGGGGGGGGGGGGGGGGGGGGGGGGGGGGGGGGGGGGGGGGGGGGGGGGGGGGGGGGGGGGGGGGGGGGGGGGGGGGGGGGGGGGGGGGGGGGGGGGGGGGGGGGGGGGGGGGGGGGGGGGGGGGGGGGGGGGGGGGGGGGGGGGGGGGGGGGGGGGGGGGGGGGGGGGGGGGGGGGGGGGGGGGGGGGGGGGGGGGGGGGGGGGGGGGGGGGGGGGGGGGGGGGGGGGGGGGGGGGGGGGGGGGGGGGGGGGGGGGGGGGGTTAGAGTGGTTTTTAAAAAAAATTAAATTCCTTTAAAGAAAGGGGGAATAAATTAAAACCTAAAAAAAACAAAGTTTAAAAAAATTTAAATTAAAAAAAAATAACAAATGAACCCCCGGGAAAAATTTTTTGAAAAATTTTCTTTTAAAACCAAAATTTTAAAAAAATTTAAAGAAAAAATTTAAAAAAAAAAAAAAAAAAGGAAACGAAAAATGGAAAAAAGTTAAAAAAAAACCCCCAAAAACAAAGAAAAAAAATTTTCCCTTTTTTAAAACCCGGTGGGGTTTTTTAAATTTAAAAGAAGGGTTAAAAATTTAAAAAGTTAAAAGAAAAAATAAAGGGTTTAAACCTAGGGGTGAGGTTTTAATAAGCCAAAAAATTAAAACCGGGGAAAAAAAGGGGGGAAAAAAAAAACCAAAAATTAGAACGAAAGGTTAAAAAACGAAATAAAGATTCCCCTTTAAAAAAAGTTAAAAATTACCTTTAAAAAAAATTTAAAAAAAAATTTTAAAAGGGAAAAGATTTTTTAAGGTAGGGGTTTTAATAAAAAAAAAAAAATTAAAAAAAGGGAAAAAAAATTTGGGGGGAAAAAAAAAAGGAAATTTAAAAAACGAAAGGGGGAAAAAAATATTGGGGAAATTTTATCTAAATAAAAAGGGTTAAAATTAAACATTTTAAGGAAAAAAACGAAAAAGGGGGGGTTTTTAAAAAAAAAAATTGGGAGAAATTTGGGAATAAAAAGATTAAAAAGAAAAAAAAAAATAAAATTAAAACCTTAAACGGGGAGGTTTAAAAACTCGGAAAATTTCCGTTTTTAATAAAAAAAGAATTAAAAAATTTAAAAAAATTTAAAAAAAAAATTTAAAGTAGGGTTTCAAAATTAAAAAAAATCTGAAAAAAAAAGTAAAAAAAAAAGGTTCGGAAAAAATGTTAAAAAAAATCCTAAAACCGCGTGGAAAAATTAATTAAATAACGAAGGGTTTAATTTTAAAAAGTTAGATTTAAAAATTATATAAATAAAACAAGGAAAAATTTAAAAGGAAAATTTAAAAAAGGGAAAAAAATTTAAAAATTAAAAAAACGCTAAGAGAAATCAAGGGGAAAAGGGAAAAATTAAAAAAAAAAAAGGGAAATAAAATTTTAAACAACAATAAACCCAAACCTAAAAAGGAAATGAAAATAGAAAATAAACCCGGGGGATAATTTTAATTAGATTTTTTCTAAATTTAAAACCCAAAATATAAAACCAAAAGTTAAAATGGGTTTTAAAAAAAAAATTAAAATAGGAAAATTTAAAAAGGGGAAATAAAATTTAAGGAACCGGAATTAAAAAAAAATAAATTTAAAAATAACCAAAAGGAAGAATAAAACCAAAAAAAAGGAAAAAAAAGTAAAGAAAATTGGGAAGGAAAATATTTTAAAGGCTTATAAAAAAATGTTTAAATTAAAAATGAATAAAAAGTTACCAATATCAGAGGGAATTTTAAAAACAATGTAAGTTTAAAACCCTTAAAAAGGAATGCAAAGAAAAAGGAATAAAAAAAAAAAAATAAGAAATAGGCAAAAAGGTTAAACCTGAAAGGAAAAACCACCCAAAATGAAAAAATTTTAAAGGTGGGGGAAAAATTTAAGGCTTAAAAATATTTGGAAGAATTTTTTAATAAATAAATTAAAAAAAATTAAAAAAAAACCCCTAAGGGGAGGGTTTTAAAAAACCAATAAAAAATAACCAGAATGAGAAAAAAAAAAAAACGAAAAATTTAAAAACCAAATTAACTAAGAATGCCAAAGGAGAGAAAAATTAACAATAAGAAAAGGGCCCCGTTTTTTAGTTATAAAAAATTAAGTTTAGAAGAAAAAAAAAGTTGTTAGATTTTAAGTAAAAATAATAATAAGAGAAATAAAGGATTTTAAAAGGGGGGTTTTTAACAAAAAAATTAAAAAAAAGAATAATCGAAAAAGGAAAAAATAAAACCAAGTAAAAAAACGGACAAAAAAATCACACGGATTAAAAAAAAAAAAAGCAGGAAAGTGTAATTTAAAATCCTTTTAAAAAAATTTTCTAAAGGGAAGATTTTTAAAATTTCTTTAGAAAATTTTAAAAAATTAAAATAAAAAAAATTAAAAGGGGAAAAAATTTTGGGAAGGAATAAAATTAAACGGTAAACAGGTTTCGAATGGAAAAAAAAAAATAAATTAAGGGAAAAAAAATGGACAAAGCAAAAGCCAGGAAAAAAAAATTTCCGAATAATCAAAGGCCCCTTGGGGTTTAAAAAACCTTAATTCAGAACTTAATAAGAAATAGGTGAAAATTTAAATAAATAAATTTAAATAACGTAAAGATTTGATAGGGGGGTGAGGGGTTTCTTTAATAAGCCCTAATGAAAAAAAATTTAACCGGCTGCAGCGGGGAAATCGAAGTGGGAAAAAAATAAAGCAAATAAATTCTAAGATACGAAAAAGTGGTACAAAAAGAATTTTCCAAACCCACGGAGTCTAGGAAAAACCCGTGAAACCAAATAAGCAAATGGAACCCGTGCTGAAGTTTAAAATAAATACCGTTTAAAATCCCCTGGGGAGGATTTTACCCCTTTTATAATGTTTTGAGTGTTAGAAAATTTAAAATAAAAAATAAAATAAAAAGCTAAAATGAACGAAGCGGTGAAATCTTAGAGGGTGAGAGGTTTTTAATTAAGGACCTAATGATTAAATTTTAAAACCGGATGCTAGCGGGGAAATCGAGAGTGGGAATAAAAAAAAAGCAAAATAAATTCAAAGATAACGAAAAAGTGGTACAGAAAGCTAATTCCAAACACGGAGTCTGGGAAAAAACCTGTGAACCAAAAAAGCAAAATGGCACCCGTGCTGAAGTTTTAAAAATTTAAAAAAATACCGTCTAGAATGCCTGCGGAGGCATTTTACTCCTTATAATGCTATGCACGTGTTAGAAAATTTATAAAAGTTAAAAAATAAACAAATACGAAGCGGTTGAAATTTTCTTAGAGGGTGAGAGGTTCTTTAATAAGACCATATATTGATTTTAATAATTAACCGGACTGCTAGCGAGGAACGAGAGTGGGAATAAAATAAAAGCGAAATAAATTCTAAGATACGAAAAACGGGGTTTACAGAAAGCTAATGTCCTAACACGGAGTCTAGGAAAAAACCTGTAAACCCAAATAAGCAGAATGGCACCCGTGCTGAAGTGTTAAAATAAATACCGTTCTAGAATGCCTGCGGAGGCTTTTACCCCTTTTAATAAGCTTTGCACGTGTTGAAAATTTAAAAGTAAAAATAAAGCTAAAAAGAACGAAACGGTGAAAATCTTAGAGGGTGAGAGGTTCTTTAATAAGAACCTAATGATTAAAAATTAACCCGGACTGCTAGCGAGGAATCGAGAGTGGGAATAAAATAAAAGCAAATAAATTCAAAGATAACGAAAAATGGTACAGAAAGCTAATGTCCTAACACGGAGTCTGGGAAAAAAACCTGTGAAACCAAAATAAGCAAATGGCACCCGTGCTGAAGTGTTAAAATAAATACCGTTCTAGAATGCCTGCGGAGGCATTTTAAACTCCTTATATGCATTATGCACGTGTTAGAAAATTTATAAAAAATAAAATAAAAGCTAAAAGAAGAAACGGTTTTAAAATTTAGAGGGTGAGAGGTTCTTTAATAAAAACCTAATGATTAAATTTTAACCGGACTGCTAGCGAAGGAATCGAGAGTGGGAATAAAATAAAGCGAAATAAATTTCTAAGATAACGAAAAAGTGGTACAGAAAGCTAAATGTCCTAACACGGAGTTCTAGGAAAAAACCTGTGAAAAATTTAAGCAGAAGGGGCAACCGTGCTGAAGTGTTAAAATAATACCTTTTTTCTAGAATTGCCTGCGGAGGCATTTTTACTCCTTAAAGCATTATGCCCGTGTTAGAAATTTTAAAAGATAAAAATATAAACTAAATGGAACGAAAGCGGGTAAAAATCTTAGAGGGTGGAGGGTTCTTTAATAAGACCCCTAATGATTAAATTAACCGGACTGCTAGCGAGAATCGAGAGTGGGAAAAAAATAAAAAGCGAAAAAATTTTAAAGATAACGAAAAATGGTACAGAAATAATTCCAACCGGGTCTAAAAAAAACCTGTGAACCAAATAAGCAGAATGGCACCGTGCTAATGTTAAAAAAAAATACCGAAATTGCTGCGGGGGGGCATTTTACTCCTTAATAAGCACGTTTTAAAAAAATTTAAAAAAAGAAAAAAAAAAACAAAAAATGAACGAAGCGGTAAAAATCTTGGGGTGAGAGGGTTCTTTAATAAAACCTAATGTTTTAAATTTAACCGGACTGCTAGCGAGGAATCGAGAGTGGGAATAAATAAAGCGAAATAAATTCTAAGATAACGAAAAAGTGGTACAGAAAGCTAATGTCTAACACGGAGTCTAGGAAAAAACCTGTGAACCAAATAAGCAGAATGGCACCGTGCTAAAAGTGTTAAAATAAATACCGTTCTGAATGCCTGCGGAGGCATTTTACCCCTTTTAAATGCATATGCACGTGTTAGAAAATTTTTAAAAGAAAAAATTAAAGCTAAAATGAAACGAAGCGGTGAAAATTTTTTGAGGGTGAGAGGTTCTTTAATAAGACCTATGATTAAAATTAACCGGACTTGCTAGCGAGGAATCGAGAGTGGGAATAAAATAAAGCGAAATTTAAATTCTAAGATAACGAAAAAGTGGTACAGAAAGCTAATGTCCAAACACGGAGTCTAGGAAAAACCTGTGAACCAAATAAGCAAAAATGGCACCCGTGCTAAAGTGTTAAAATAAATACCGTTCTGGGAATGCCTGCGGAGGCATTTTAACTCCTTATAATGCATTATGCACGTGTTAAGAAATTTATAAAAGATAAAAAATAAACTAAGAACGAAGCGGTTGAAATTCTTAGAGGGTGAGAGGTTCTTTAATAAAAACCTAATGTTTTAAATTTAACCGGACTGCTAGCGAGGAATCGAGAGTGGGAATAAAATAAAAGCGAAATAAATTCAAAGATAACGAAAAGTGGTACGAAAGCTAATGTCCTAACACGGAGTCTAGGAAAAACCTGTGAACCAAATAAGCAGAATGGCACCGTGCTGAAGTGTTAAAATAAATACCGTTCTAGAATGCCTGCGGAGGCATTTTACTCCTATAATGCATTATGACGTGTTAGAAAATTTAATGAAAATTTAAACAATGAACGAAGCGGTGAAAAATTTTCTTAGAGGGTGAGAGGTTCTTTAATAAGACCTAATGATTAAATAACCGGACTGCTAGCGAGGAATCGAGAGTGGGAATAAATAAAAGCGAAATGATAACGAAAAAGTGGTACAGAAAGCTAATGTCAGATAATGAAAACAGAAACTGAAAGCTAAAATATATACCGTTCTAGAATGCCTCCGCAAACTATTGCTCCTTTGTAAAGCACGTGTAGTAAGTGTAGTAAAAAGATAAAAAATAATAAAGCTATAAAAATGAACGGAGCGTTGAAAATTCTGAGAGGGTGAGACTGAGAGGTTCTTTAATTAATAACTTAGAGCGTAATAAGGAATATGAATATCTCCAAACGGAGTTTTATGAGAGGGTGAGAGGTTCTTTAATTAGAGCTAATGATAAAAGAGACCCACTAAAGGTACTAAATTACCGGACTGCTAGCAAGGAATCGAGAGTGGAAATAAAAATAAAAGCGGAATAAATTTTAAGATAATGAAACAGAAACTGAAAGCTAAAATATATACCGTTCTAGAATGACCTCCGCAAAACTTATTGCTCCTTTGTAAAGCACGTGTTAGTAAGTGTAGTAAAAAGATAAAAATAATAAAGCTATAAAAATGAACGGTGCGTTTGAAAATCTGAGAGGGTGAGACTGAGAGGTTCTTTAATTAATAACTTAGAGCGTAATAAGGAATATGAATATCTCAAACGGAGTTTTATGAGAGGGTGAGAGGTTCTTTAATAGAGCTAATGTAAAATGAGACCCACTAAAGGTACTAAATTAACCGGACTGCTAGCAAGGATCGAGAGTGGAAATAAAATAAAGCGGAATAAAATTTTAAGATAATGAAAACAGAAACTGAAAGCTAAAATATATACAGTTCTAGAATGCCTCCGCAAAACTATTGCTCCTTTGTAAAGCACCTTGTTAGTAAGTGTAGTAAAAAGATAAAAATAATAAAGCTATAAAAATGAACGGAGCGTTGAAAATCTGAGAGGTGAGACTGAGAGGTTCTTTAATTAATAACTTAGAGCGTAATAAGGAATATGAATATCTCCAAACGGAGTTTTCTGAGAGGGTGAGAGGTTCTTTAATTAGAAGCTAATGATAAATGAGACCCACTAAAGGTACTAAATTAACGGACTGCTAGCAAGAATCGAGAGTGGAAATAAAAATAAAAGCGGAATAAATTTTAAGATAATGAAACAGAAACTGAAAGCTAAAATATATTACCGTTCTAGAATGCCTCCGCAAACTATTGCTCCTTTGTAAAGCACGTGTTAGTAAGTGTAGTAAAAAGATAAAAATAATAAAGCTATAAAATGAACGGAGCGTTGAAAATCTGAGAGGGTGAGACTGAGAGGTTCTTTAATTAATACTTAGAGCGTAATAAGGAATACTGAATATCTCCAAACGGAGTTTTCTGAGAGGGTGAGAGGTTCTTTAATTAGAGCTAATGATAAAATGAGACCCACTAAAGGTACTAAATTAACCGGACTGCTAGCAAGGAATCGAGAGTGGAACTAAAAAATAAAAGCGGAATAAATTTTAAGATAATGAAACAGAAACTGAAAGCTAAAATATATACCGTTCTAGAATGCCTCCGCAAACTATTGCTCCTTTGTAAGCACGTGTTAGTAAGTGTAGTAAAAGATAAAAATAATAAAGCTATAAAATGAACGGAGCGTTTGAAAATCTGAGAGGGTGAGACTGAGAGGTTCTTTAATTAATAACTTAGAGCGTAATAAGGAATATGAATATCTCCAAACGGAGTTTTCTGAGAGGGTGAGAGGTTCTTTAATTAAGCTAATGATAAATGAGACCCACTAAAGGTACTAAATAACCGGACTGCTAGCAAGGAATCGAGAGTGGAAATAAAAATAAAAGCGGAATAAATTTTAAGATAATGAAACAGAAACTGAAAGCTAAAATATATACCGTTCTAGAATGCCTCCGCAACTATTGCTCCTTTGTAAAGCACGTGTTAGTAAGTGTAGTAAAAAGATAAAAATAATAAAGCTATAAAAATGAACGGAGCGTTGAAAATCTGAGAGGGTGAGACTGAGAGGTTCTTTAATTAATAACTTAGAGCGTAATAAGGAATATGAATATCTCCAAACGGAGTTTTCTGAGAGGGTGAGAGGTTCTTTAATTAGAGCTAATGATAAAATGAGACCCACTAAAGGTACTAAATTAACCGGACTGCTAGCAAGGAATCGAGAGTGGAAATAAAAATAAAAGCGGAATAAATTTTAAGATTAATGAAACAGAAACTGAAAGCTAAAATATATACCGTTCTAGAATGCCTCCGCAAACTATTGCTCCTTTGTAAAGCACGTGTTAGTAAGTGTAGTAAAAGATAAAAATAATAAAGCTATAAAAATGAACGGAGCGTTGAAAATCTGAGAGGGTGAGACTGAGAGGTTCTTTAATAATAACTTAGAGCGTAATAAGGAATATGAATATCTCCAAACGGAGTTTTCTGAGAGGGTGAGAGGTTCTTTAATTAGAGCTAATGATAAAATGAGACCCACTAAAGGTACTAAATTAACCGGACTGCTAGCAAGGAATCGAGAGTGGAAATAAAAATAAAAGCGGAATAAATTTAAGATAATGAAACAGAAACTGAAAGCTAAAATATATACCGTTCTAGAATGCCTCCGCAAACTATTGCCTCCTTTGTAAAGCACGTGTTAGTAAGTGTAGTAAAAAGATAAAATAATAAGCTATTAAAAATGAACGGAGCGTTGAAAATCTGAGAGGGTGAGACTGAGAGGTTCTTTAATTAATAACTTAGAGCGTAATAAGGATATGAATATCTCCAAACGGAGTTTTCTGAGAGGGTGAGAGGTTCTTTAATTAGAGCTAATGATAAAATGAGACCCACTAAGGTACTAAATTAACCGGACTGCTAGCAAGGATCGAGAGTGGAAATAAAAATAAAAGCGGAATAAATTTAAGATAATGAAACAGAAATGAAAGCTAAAATATATACGTTCTAGAATGCCTCCGCAAACTATTGCTCCTTTGTAAAAGCACGTGTTAGTAAGTGTAGTAAAAAGATAAAAATAATAAAGCTATAAAAATGAACGGAGCGTTGAAAATCTGAGAGGGTGAGACTGAGAGGTTCTTTAATTAATAACTTAGAGCGTTATAAGGAATATGAATATCCCAAAACGGAGTTTTCTGAGAGGGTGAGAGGTCTTTAATTAGAGCTAATGATAAAATGAGACCCACTAAAAGGTACTAAATTAACCGGACTGCTAGCAAGGAATTCGAGAGTGAATAAAAATAAAAGCGGAATAAATTTTAAGATAATGAAACAGAACTGAAAGCTAAATATATACCGTTCCAGAATGCCTCCGCAAACTATTGCTCCTTTGTAAAGCACGTGTTAGTAAGTGTAGTAAAAAGATAAAAATAATAAAGCTATAAAAATGAACGGAGCGTTGAAAATCTGAGAGGGTGAGACTGAGAGGTTCTTTAATTAATAACTTAGAGCGTAATACGGAATATGAATATCTCCAAACGGAGTTTTCTGAGAGGGTGAGAGGTTCTTTAATTAGAGCTAATGATAAAATGAGACCACTAAAGGTACTAAATTAACCGGACTGCTAGCAAGGAATCGAGAGTGGGGAAATAAAAATAAAAGCGGAATAAATTTTAAGATATGAAACAGAAACTGAAAGCTAAAATATATTACCGTTCTAGAATGCCTCCGCAAACTATTGCTCCTTTGTAAAGACGTGTTAGTAAAGTGTAGTAAAAAGATAAAAATAATTAAAGCTATAAAAATGAACGGAGCGTTGAAAATCTGAGAGGGTGAGACTGAGAGGTTCTTTAAATTAAAACTTAGAGCGTAATAAGGAATATGAATATCTCCAAACGGAGTTTTCTGAGAGGGTGAGAGTTCTTTAATTAGAGCTAATGATAAAATGAGACCACTAAAGGTACTAAATTAACCGGACTGCTAGCAAGGAATCGAGAGTGGAAATAAAATAAAAGCGGAATAAATTTTAAGATAATGAAACAGAAACTGAAAGCTAAAATATATACCGTTCTAGAATGCCTCCGCAAACTATTGCTCCTTTGTAAAGCACGTGTTAGTAAGTGTAGTAAAAGATAAAAATAATAAAGCTATAAAAATGACGGAGAGTTGAAAATATGAGAGGGTGAGACTGAGAGGTTCTTTAATTAATAACTTAGAGCGTAATAAGGAATATGAATATCTCCAAACGGAGTTTTCTGAGAGGGTGAGAGGTTCTTTAATTAGAGCTAATGATAAAATGAGACCCACTAAAGGTACTAATTAACCGGACTGCTAGCAAGGAATCGAGAGTGGAAATAAAAATAAAAGCGGAATAAATTTTAAGATAATGAAACAGAAACTGAAAGCTAAAATATATACCGTTATAGAAATGCCTCGCAAAACTATTGCTCCTTTGTTAAAGCACGTGTTAGTAAGTGTAGTAAAAAGATAAAAATAATAAAGCTATAAAAATGAACGGAGCGTTGAAAATCTGAGAGGGTGATGAGACTAGAGGTTCTTTAATTAATAACTTAGAGCGTAATAAGGAATATGAATATCTCCAAACGGAGTTTTCTGAGAGGGTGAGAGGTTCTTTAATTAGAGCTTATGATAAAATGAGACCCACTAAAGGTACTAAATTAACCGGACTGCTAGCAAGGAATCGAGAGTGGAAATAAAATAAAAGCGGAATAAATTTTAAGATAATGAAACAGAAACTGAAAGCTAAAATATATACCGTTCTAGAATGCCTCCGCAAACTATTGCTCCTTTGTAAAGCACGTTTAGTAAGTGTAGTAAAAAGATAAAATAATAAAAGCTATAAAATGAACGGAGCGTTGAAAATCTGAGAGGGTGAGACCTGAGAGGTTCTTTAATTAATAACTTAGAGCGTAATAAGGAATACTGAATATCTCCAAAACGGAGTTTTCTGAGAGGGTGAGAGGTTCTTTTATTAGAGCTAATGATAAAATGAGACCCACTAAAGGTACTAAATTAACCGGACTGCTAGCAAGGAATCGAGAGTTGGAAATAAAAATAAAAGCGGAATAAATTTTAAGATAATGAAACAGAAACTGAAAGCTAAAATATATACCGTTCTAGAATGCCTCCGCAAACTATTGCTCCTTTGTAAGCACGTGTTAGTAAGTGTAGTAAAAAAGATAAAAAATAATAAAAGCTAATAAAAATGAACGGAGCGTTGAAAATATGAGAGGGTGAGACTGAGAGGTTCTTTAATTAATAACTTAGAGCGTAATAAGGAATATGAATATCTCCAAACGGAGTTTTCTGAGAGGGTGAGAGGTTCTTTAATTAGAGCTAATGATAAAATGAGACCCACTAAAGGTACTAAATTAACGGACTGCTAGCAAGGAATCGAGAGTGGAAATAAAAATAAAGCGGATAAATTTTAAGATAATGAAACAGAACTGAAGCTAAAATATATACCGTTCTAGAATGCCTCCGCAAACTATTGCTCCTTTGTAAAGCACGTGTTAGTAAGTGTAGTAAAAAGATAAAAATAATAAAAGCTATAAAAAGAACGGAGCGATTGAAAATCTGACGAGGGTGAGACTGAGAGGTTCTTTACTTATAACTTAGAGCGTAATAAGGAATATGAATATCTCCAAACGGAGTTTTCTGAGAGGGTGAGAGGTTCTTTAATTAGAGCTAATGAAAAAATGAGACCCACTAAAGGTACTAAATTAACCGGGACTGCTAGCAAGGAATCGAGAGTGGAAATAAAAATAAAAGCGGAATAAAATTTTAAGATAATGAAACAGAAACTGAAAGCTAAAATATATACCGTTCTAGAATGCCTCCGCAAACTATTGCTCCTTTGTAAAGCACGTGTTAGTAAGTGTAGTAAACTAGATAAAAATAATAAAGCTATAAAAAATGAACGGAGCGTTGAAAATCTGAGAGGGTGAGAACTGAGAGGTTCTTTAATTAATAACTTAGGCGTAAATAGGAATATGAATATCTCAAAAACGGAGTTTTCTGAGAGGGTGAGAGGTTCTTAATTAGAGCTAATGATAAAATGAGACCCATAAAGGTACTAAATTAACCGGGACTGCTAGCAAGGAATCGAGAGTGGAAATAAAAAAAAAGCGGAATAAATTTTAAGATAATGAAACAGAACTGAAAGCTAAAAACTATACCGTTCTAGAATGCCTCCGCAAACTATTGCTCCTTTGTAAAGCCACGTGTTAGTAAGTGTAGTAAAAAGATAAAAATAATAAAGCTATAAAAATGAACGGAGCGTTAAAATCTCGAGCAGGGTGAGACTGAGAGGTTTCTTTAATTAATAACTTAGAGCGTAATAAGGAATATGAATATCTCCAAACGGAGTTTTCTGAGAGGGTGAGAGGTTCTTTAATTAGAGCTAATGATAAAATGAGGACCCACTAAAGGTACTAAATTAACCGGACTGCTAGCAAGGAATCGAGAGTGGAAATAAAAATAAAGCGGAATAAATTTTAAGATAATGAAACAGAACTGAAAGCTAAAATATATACCGTTCTAGAATGGCCTCCGCAAACTATTGCTCCTTTGTAAAGCACGTGTTAGTAAGTGTAGTAAAAAGATAAAAATAATAAAGCTATAAAATGAACGGAGCGTTGAAAATCTGAGAGGGTGAGACTGAGAGGTTCTTTAATTAATAACTTAGAGCGTAATAAGGAAATATGAATATCTCCAAACGGAGTTTTCTGAGAGGGTGAGAGGTTCTTTAATTAGAGCTAATGATAATATGAGACCCACCTAAAGGTACTAAAATTAACCGGACTGCTAGCAAGGATCGAGAGTGGAAATAAAAATAAAGCGGAATAAATTTTAAGATAATGAAACAGAAAACTGAAAGCTAAAATATATACGTTCTAGAATGCCTCCGCAAACTATTGTCCTTTGTAAAGCACGTGTTAGTAAGTGTAGTAAAAGATAAAATAATAAAGCTATAAAAATGAACGGAGCGTTGAAAATCTGAGAGGGTGAGACTGAGAGGTTCTTTAATTAATAACTTAGAGCGTAATAAGGAATATGAATATCTCCCAAACGGGTTTTTCTGAGAGGGTGAGAGGTTCTTTAATAGAGCTAATGATAAATGAGACCCCACTAAAGGTACTAAATTAACCGGACTGATAGCAAGGAATCGAGAGTGGAAATAAAAATAAAAGCGGAATAAATTTTAAGATAATGAACAGAAACTGAAAGCTAAAATATATACCGTTCTAGAATGCCTCCGCAAATATTGCTCCTTTGTAAAGCACGTGTAGTAAGTGTAGTAAAAGATAAAAATAATAAAGCTATAAAAATGAACGGAGCGTTGAAAATCTGAGAGGGTGAGACTGAGAGGTTCTTTAATTAATAACTTAGAGGTAATAAGGAATATGAATATCTCCAAACGGAGTTTTCTGAGAGGGTGAGAGGTTCTTTAATAGAGCTAATGATAAAATGAGACCCACTAAAGTACTAAATTAACCGGACTGCTAGCAAGGAATCGAGAGTGGAAATAAAAATAAAAGCGAATAAATTTAAGATAATGAAACAGAAACTGAAGCTAAAATATATACCGTTCTAGAATGCCTCCCGCAAACTATTGCTCCTTTGTAAAGCACGTGTGTTAGTAAGTGTAGTAAAAAGATAAAAATAATAAAGCTATAAAAATGAACGGAGCGTTGAAAATCTGAGAGGGTGAGACTGAGAGGTTCTTTAATTAATAACTTAGAGCGTAATAAGGAATATGAATATCTCCAAACGGAGTTTCTGAGAGGGTGAGAGGTTCTTTAATTTAGAGCTAATGATAAAATGAGACCCACTAAAGGTACTAAATTAACCGGACTGCTAGCAAGGAATCGAGTGGAAATAAAAATAAAAGCGGAATAAATTTTTAAGATAATGAAACAGAAACTGAAAGCTAAAATATATACCGTTCTAGAATGCCTCGCAAACTATTGATCCTTTGTAAAGCACGTGTTAGTAAGTGTAGTAAAAAGATAAAAATAATAAAGCTATAAAAATGAACGGAGCGTTGAAAATCTGAGAGGGTGAGACTGAGAGGTTCTTTAATTAATAACTTAGAGCGTAATAAGGAATATGAATATCTCCAAACGGAGTTTTCTGAGAGGGTGAGAGGTTCATTAATTAGAGCTAATGATTAAATGAGACCCACTAAAGGTACTAAATTAACCGGACTGCTAGCAAGGAATCGAGAGTGGAAATAAAAATAAAAGCGGAATAAATTTTAAGATAATGAAACAGAACTGAAAGCTAAAATATATACCGTTCTAGAATGCCTCCGCAAACTATTGCTCTTTGTAAAGCACGTGTTAGTAAGTGTAGTAAAAAAGATAAAAAATAAAGCTATAAAAATGACGGAGCGTTGAAAATCTGAGAGGGTGAGACTGAGAGGTTCTTTAATAATAAACTTAGAGCGTAATAAGGAATATGAATATCTCCAAACGGAGTTTTCTGGAGGGGTGAGAGGTTCTTTAATTAGAGCTAATGATAAACTGAGACCCACTAAAGGTACTAAATTAACGGACTGCTAGCAAGGAATCGAGAGTGGAAATAAAAATAAAGCGGAATAAATTTTAAGATAATGAAACAGAAACTGAAAGCTAAAATATATAAGTTCTAGAATGCCTCCGCAAACTATTGCTCCTTGTAAAGCAAGTGTTAGTAAGTGTAGTAAAAAGATAAAAATAATAAAAGCTAAAAATGAACGGAGCGTTGAAAATCTGAGAGGGTGAGACTGAAGAGGTTTTTAATTAATAACTTAGAGCGTAATAAGGAATATGAATATCTCCAAACGGAGTTTACTGAGAGGGTGAGAGGTTCTTTATTTAGAGCTAATGATAAAATGAGACCCACTAAAGGTACTAAATTAACCGGACTGCTAGCAAGGAATCGAGAGTGGAAATAAAAATAAAAGCGGAAAAATTTTTAAGATAATGAAACAGAAAACTGAAAGCTAAAATATATACCGTTCTAGAATGCCTCCGCCAAAACTATTGCTCCTTTGTAAAGCACGTGTTAGTAAGTGTAGTAAAAAGATAAAAATAATAAAGCTATAAAAATGAACGGAGCGTTGAAAATCTGAGAGGGTGAGACTGAGAGGTTCTTTAATTAATAACTTAGAGCGTAATAAGGAATATGAATATCTCCAAACGGAGTTTTCTGAGAGGGTGAGAGGTTCTTTAATTAGAGCTAATGATAAATGAGGACCCACTAAAGGTACTAAATTAACCGGACTGCTAGCAAGGAATCGAGAGTGGAAATAAATAATAAAAGCGGAATAAATTTTAGATAATGAAACAGAACTGAAAGCTAAAATATATACCGTTCTAGAATGCCTCCGCAAAACTATTGCTACTTTTGTAAAGCAGTGTTAGTAAGTTGTAGTAAAAGATAAAAATAATAAAGCTATAAAAATGACGGAGCGTTGAAAATCTGAGAGGGTGAGACTGAGAGGTTCTTTAATTAATAACTTAGAGCGTAATAAGGAATATGAATATCTCCAAACGGAGTTTTCTGAGACGGGTGAGAGGTTCTTTAATTAGAGCTAATGATAAAATGAGACCCACTAAAGGTACTAAATTAACCGGACTGCTAGCAAGGAATCGAGCGTGGAAATAAAAATAAAAGCGGATAAATTTTAAGATAATGAAAACAGAAACTGAAAGCTAAAATATATACCGTTCTAGAATGCCTCCGCAAACTATTGCTCCTTTGTAAAGCACGTGTTAGTAAGTGTAGTAAAAAGATAAAAATAATAAAGCTATAAAAATGAACGGAGCGTTGAAAATCTGAGAGGGTGAGACTGAGAGGTTCTTTAATTAATAACTTAGAGCGTAATAAGGAATATGAATATCTCCAAACGGAGTTTTCTGAGAGGGTGAGAGGTTCTTTAATTAGAGCTAATGATAAAATGAGACCCACTAAAGGTACTAAATTAACCGGACTGCTAGCAAGGAATCGAGAGTGGAAATAAAATAAAAGCGGAATAAATTTTAAGATAATGAAAACAGAAACTGAAAGCTAAAATATATACCGTTCTAGAAAGCCTCCGCAAACTATTGCTCCTTTGTAAAGCACGTGTTAGTAAGTGTAGTAAAAAGATAAAATAATAAAGTATAAAAATGAACGGAGCGATGAAAATCTGAGAGGGTGAGACTGAGAGGTTCTTTAATTAATAACTTAGAGCGTAATAAGGAATATGAATATCTCCCAAACGGAGTTTTCTGAGAGGGTGAGAGGTTCTTTAATTAGAGCTAATGATAAATGAGACCCACTAAAGGTACTAAATTAACCGGACTGCTAGCAAGGAATCGAGAGTGGAAATAAAATAAAAGCGGAATAAAATTTTAAGATAATGAAACAGAAACTGAAAGCTAAAATATATACCGTTCTAGAATGCCTCCGCAAACTATTGCTCCTTTGTAAAGCACGTGTTAGTAAGTGTAGTAAAAAGATAAAAATAATAAAGCTATAAAATGAACGGAGCGTTGAAAATCTGAGAGGGTGAGACTGAGAGGTTCTTTAATTAATAACTTAGAGCGTAATAAGGAATATGAATATCTCCAAACGGAGTTTTCTGAGAGGGTGAGAGGTTCTTTAATTAGAGCTAATGATAAAATGAGACCCACTAAAGGTACTAAATTAACCGGACTGCTAGCAAGGAATCGAGAGTGGAAATAAAATAAAAGCGGAATAAAATCTTAAGAAATGAAACAGAAAACTGAAAGCTAAATATATACCGTTCTAGAATGCCTCCGCAAACTATTGCTCCTTTGTAAAGCACGTGTTAGTAAGTGTAGTAAAAAGATAAAAATTAATAAAGCTATAAAAATGAACGGAGCGTTGAAAAATCTGAGAGGGTGAGACTGAGAGGTTCTTTAATTAAAAACTTCAGAGCGAACTAAGGAATATGAATATCTCCAAACGGAGTTTTCTGAGAGGGTGAGAGGTTCTTATAATAGAGCTAATGATAAATGAGGACCCACTAAAGGTACTAATTAACCGGACTGCTAGCAAGGAATCGAGAGTGGAAATAAAAATAAAAGCGGAATAAATTTTAAGATAATGAAACAGAAACTGAAAGCTAAATTATATACCGTTCTAGAATGCCTCCGCAAAACTATTGCTCCTTTGTAAAGCACGTGTTAGTAAGTGTAGTAAAAAAGATTAAAAATAATAAAGCTATAAAAATGAACGGAGCGTTGAAAATCTGAGAGGGTGAGACTGAGAGGTTCTTTAATTAATAACTAGAGCGTAATAAGGAATATGAATATCTCCAAACGGAGTTTTCTGAGAGGGTGAGAGGTTCTTTTAATTAGAGCTAATGATAAAATGAGACCCACTAAAGGTACTAAATTAACGGACTGCTAGCAAGGAATCGAGAGTGGAAATAAAATAAAAGCGGAATAAATTTTAAGATAATGAAACAGAAACTGAAAAGCTAAAATATATACCGTTCTAGAATGCCTCCGCAAACTAATGCTCCTTTGTAAAGCACGTGTTAGTAAGTGTAGTAAAAAGTTAAAAATAATAAAGCTATAAAAATGAACGGAGCGTTGAAAATCTGAGAGGGTCGAGACTGAGAGGTTCTTTAATTAATAACTTAGAGCGTAATAAGGATTATGAATATCTCCAAAACGGAGTTTTCTGAGAGGGTTGAGAGGTCTCTTTAATTAGAAGCTAATGATAAAATGAGACCCACTAAAGGTTACTAAATTAACGGACTGCTAGCAAGGAATCGAGAGTGGAAATAAAAATAAAAGCGGAATAAATTTTTAAGATAATGAAACAGAAACTGAAAGCTAAAATATATACCGTTCTAGAATGCCTCCGCAAACTATTGCTCCTTTGTAAAGCACGTGTTAGTAAGTGTAGTAAAAAGATAAAAATAATAAAGCTATAAAAATGAACGGAGCGTTGAAAATCTGAGAGGGTGAGACTGAGAGGTTCTTTAATTAATAAATAGAGCGTAATAAGGAATATGAATATCTCCAAACGGAGTTTTCTGAGAGGGTGAGAGGTTCTTTAATTAGAGCTAATGATAAATGAGACCCACTAAAGGTACTAAATTAACCGGACTGCTAGCAAGGAATCGAGAGTGGAAATAAAAATAAAAGCGGAATAAATTTTAAGATAATGAAACAGAAACTGAAAGCTAAAATATATACCGTTCTAGAATGCCTCCGCAAACTATTGCTCCTTTGTAAAGCACGTGTTAGTAAGTGTAGTAAAAAGATAAAAAATAATAAAGCTATAAAAATGAACGAGAGCGTTGAAAATCTGAGAGGGTGAGACTGAGAGGTTCTTTAATTAATAACTTAGAGCGTAATAAGGAATATGAATATCTCCAAACGGAGTTTTTCTGAGAGGGTGAGAGGTTCTTTAATTAGAGCTAATGATAAAATGAGACCCAGCTAAAGGTACTAAATTAACCGGACTGAGCTAAAGCAATGAATCGGGAGTGGAAATAAAAATAAAAGCGGAATACATTTTAGATAATGAAACAGAAACCTGAAAGCTAAAATATATACCGTTCTAGAATGCCTCCCAAACTATTCTCCTTTGTAAAGGCACGTGTTTAGGTAAGTGTAGTATAAAGATAAAAATAATAAAGGCATATAAAAATGAAACGGAGCGTTGAAAATCTGAGAGGTGTGACTGAGAGTTCTTTAATTAATACAAGAGCGTAATAAAGGAATATGAATATCTCCAAACGAGTTTTCCTGAGAGGGTGAGAGTTCTTTAATTAGAGCTAAGATAAAATGAGACGCCACTAAAGGTACAAATTAACCGGAATGCTACAAGGAATCGAGAGTGGAAATAAAAATAAAAGCGGAATAAATTTAAGATATGAAACAGAAACAGAAAGCTAAAATATAATACCGTTCTAGAATGCCACCGCAAAACTATTGCTCCTTTGTAAAGTCACGTGTTAGTAAGTGTAGTAAAAAGATAAAAATAATAAAGCGTAAAAAAATGAAACGAGCGTTGAAATCTGAGAGGGTGAGACTGAGAGGTTCTTTAATTAATAACTTAGAGCGTAATAAGGAATATGAATATCTCCCCAAACGGAGTTTTCTGAGAGGGTGAGAGGTTCTTTAATTAGAGCTAATGATAAAATGAGACCCACTAAAGGTACTAAATTAACCGGACTGCTAGCAAGGAATCGAGAGTGGAAATAAAAATAAAAGCGGAATAATTTTAAGATAATGAAACTGAAACTGAAAGCTAAAATATATACCGTTCTAGAATGCCTCCGCAAACTATTGCTCCTTTGTAAAGCACGTGTAGTAAGTGTAGTAAAAAAGATAAAATAATAAAGCTATAAAAATGAACGGAGCGTTGAAAATCTGAGAGGGTGAGACTGAGAGGTTCTTTAATTAATAACTTAGAGCGTAATAAGAATATGAATATCTCCAAACGGAGTTTTCTGAGAGGGTGAGAGGTTCTTTAATTAGAGCTAATGATAAAATGAGACCCACTAAAGGTACTAAATTAACCGGACTGCTAGCAAGGAATCGAGAGTGGAAATAAAAATAAAAGCGGAATAAATTTTAAGATAATGAAACAGAAACTGAAAGCTAAAATATATACCGTTCTAGAATGCCTCCGCAAACTATTGCTCCTTTGTAAGCACGTGTTAGTAAGTGTAGTAAAAAGATAAAAATAATAAAGCTATAAAAATGAACGGAGCGTTGAAAATCTGAGAGGGTGAGACTGAGAGGTTCTTTAATTAATAACTTAGAGCGTAATAAGGAATATGAATATCTCCAAACGGAGTTTTCTGAGAGGGTGAGAGGTTCTTTAATTAGAGCTAATGATAAAATGAGACCCACTAAAGGTACTAAATTAACCGGACTGCTAGCAAGGAATCGAGAGTGGAAATAAAAATAAAAGCGGAATAAATTGTAAGATAATGAAACAGAAACTGAAAGCTAAAATATATTACCGTTCTAGAATGCCTCCGCAAAACTATTGCTCCTTTGTAAAGCACGTGTTAGTAAGTGTAGTAAAAAGATAAAAATAATAAAGCTATAAAAATGAACGGAGCGTTGAAAATCTGAGAGGGTGAGACTGAGAGGTTCTTTAATTAATAACTTAGAGCGTAATAAGGAATATGAATATCTCAAACGGAGTTTTTCTGAGAGGGTGAGAGGTTCTTTAATTAGAGCTAATGATAAAATGAGACCCACTAAAGGTACTAAATTAACCGGACTGCTAGCAAGGAATCGAGAGTGGAAATAAAAATAAAAGCGGAATAAATTTTAAGATAATGAAACAGAAACTGAAAGCTAAAATATATACCGTTCTAGAATGCCTCCGCAAACTATTGCTCCTTTGTAAAGCACGTGTTAGTAAGTGTAGTAAAAAGATAAAAATAATAAAGCTATAAAAATGAACGGAGCGTTGAAAATCTGAGAGGGTGAGACTGAGAGGTTCTTTAATTAATAACTTAGAGCGTAATAAGGAATATGAATATCTCCAAACGGAGTTTTCTGAGAGGGTGAGAGGTTCTTTAATTAGAGCTAATGATAAAATGAGACCCACTAAAGGTACTAAATTAACCGGACTGCTAGCAAGGAATCGAGAGTGGAAATAAAAATAAAAGCGGAATAAATTTTAAGATAATGAAACAGAAACTGAAAGCTAAAATATATACCGTTCTAGAATGCCTCCGCAAACTATTGCTCCTTTGTAAAGCACGTGTTAGTAAGTGTAGTAAAAAGATAAAAATAATAAAGCTATAAAAATGAACGGAGCGTTGAAAATCTGAGAGGGTGAGACTGAGAGGTTCTTTAATTAATAACTTAGAGCGTAATAAGGAATATGAATATCTCCAAACGGAGTTTTCTGAGAGGGTGAGAGGTTCTTTAATTAGAGCTAATGATAAAATGAGACCCACTAAAGGTACTAAATTAACCGGACTGCTAGCAAGGAATCGAGAGTGGAAATAAAAATAAAAGCGGAATAAATTTTAAGATAATGAAACAGAAACTGAAAGCTAAAATATATACCGTTCTAGAATGCCTCCGCAAACTATTGCTCCTTTGTAAAGCACGTGTTAGTAAGTGTAGTAAAAAGATAAAAATAATAAAGCTATAAAAATGAACGGAGCGTTGAAATCTGAGAGGGTGAGACTGAGAGGTTCTTTAATTAATAACTTAGAGCGTAATAAGGAATATGAATATCTCCAAACGGAGTTTTCTGAGAGGGTGAGAGGTTCTTTAATTAGAGCTAATGATAAAATGAGACCCACTAAAGGTACTAAATTAACCGGACTGCTAGCAAGGAATCGAGAGTGGAAATAAAATAAAAGCGGAATAAATTTTAAGATAATGAAACAGAAACTGAAAGCTAAAATATATACCGTTCTAGAATGCCTCCGCAAACTATTGCTCCTTTGTAAAGCACGTGTTAGTAAGTGTAGTAAAAAGATAAAAATAATAAAGCTATAAAAATGAACGGAGCGTTGAAAATCTGAGAGGGTGAGACTGAGAGGTTCTTTAATTAATAACTTAGAGCGTAATAAGGAATATGAATATCTCCAAACGGAGTTTTCTGAGAGGGTGAGAGGTTCTTTAATTAGAGCTAATGATAAAATGAGACCCACTAAAGGTACTAAATTAACCGGACTGCTAGCAAGGAATCGAGAGTGGAAATAAAAATAAAAGCGGAATAAATTTTAAGATAATGAAACAGAAACTGAAAGCTAAAATATATACCGTTCTAGAATGCCTCCGCAAACTATTGCTCCTTTGTAAAGCACGTGTTAGTAAGTGTAGTAAAAAGATAAAAATAATAAAGCTATAAAAATGAACGGAGCGTTGAAAATCTGAGAGGGTGAGACTGAGAGGTTCTTTAATTAATAACTTAGAGCGTAATAAGGAATATGAATATCTCCAAACGGAGTTTTCTGAGAGGGTGAGAGGTTCTTTAATTAGAGCTAATGATAAAATGAGACCCACTAAAGGTACTAAATTAACCGGACTGCTAGCAAGGAATCGAGAGTGGAAATAAAAATAAAAGCGGAATAAATTTTAAGATAATGAAACAGAAACTGAAAGCTAAAATATATACCGTTCTAGAATGCCTCCGCAAACTATTGCTCCTTTGTAAAGCACGTGTTAGTAAGTGTAGTAAAAGATAAAAATAATAAAGCTATAAAAATGAACGGAGCGTTGAAAATCTGAGAGGGTGAGACTGAGAGGTTCTTTAATTAATAACTTAGAGCGTAATAAGGAATATGAATATCTCCAAACGGAGTTTTCTGAGAGGGTGAGAGGTTCTTTAATTAGAGCTAATGATAAAATGAGACCCACTAAAGGTACTAAATTAACCGGACTGCTAGCAAGGAATCGAGAGTGGAAATAAAAATAAAAGCGGAATAAATTTTAAGATAATGAAACAGAAACTGAAAGCTAAAATATATACCGTTCTAGAATGCCTCCGCAAACTATTGCTCCTTTGTAAAGCACGTGTTAGTAAGTGTAGTAAAAGATAAAAATAATAAAGCTATAAAAATGAACGGAGCGTTGAAAATCTGAGAGGGTGAGACTGAGAGGTTCTTTAATTAATAACTTAGAGCGTAATAAGGAATATGAATATCTCCAAACGGAGTTTTCTGAGAGGGTGAGAGGTTCTTTAATTAGAGCTAATGATAAAATGAGACCCACTAAAGGTACTAAATTAACCGGACTGCTAGCAAGGAATCGAGAGTGGAAATAAAAATAAAAGCGGAATAAATTTTAAGATAATGAAACAGAAACTGAAAGCTAAAATATATACCGTTCTAGAATGCCTCCGCAAACTATTGCTCCTTTGTAAAGCACGTGTTAGTAAGTGTAGTAAAAAGATAAAAATAATAAAGCTATAAAAATGAACGGAGCGTTGAAAATCTGAGAGGGTGAGACTGAGAGGTTCTTTAATTAATAACTTAGAGCGTAATAAGGAATATGAATATCTCCAAACGGAGTTTTCTGAGAGGGTGAGAGGTTCTTTAATTAGAGCTAATGATAAAATGAGACCCACTAAAGGTACTAAATTAACCGGACTGCTAGCAAGGAATCGAGAGTGGAAATAAAAATAAAAGCGGAATAAATTTTAAGATAATGAAACAGAAACTGAAAGCTAAAATATATACCGTTCTAGAATGCCTCCGCAAACTATTGCTCCTTTGTAAAGCACGTGTTAGTAAGTGTAGTAAAAAGATAAAAATAATAAAGCTATAAAAATGAACGGAGCGTTGAAAATCTGAGAGGGTGAGACTGAGAGGTTCTTTAATTAATAACTTAGAGCGTAATAAGGAATATGAATATCTCCAAACGGAGTTTTCTGAGAGGGTGAGAGGTTCTTTAATTAGAGCTAATGATAAAATGAGACCCACTAAAGGTACTAAATTAACCGGACTGCTAGCAAGGAATCGAGAGTGGAAATAAAAATAAAAGCGGAATAAATTTTAAGATAATGAAACAGAAACTGAAAGCTAAAATATATACCGTTCTAGAATGCCTCCGCAAACTATTGCTCCTTTGTAAAGCACGTGTTAGTAAGTGTAGTAAAAAGATAAAAATAATAAAGCTATAAAAATGAACGGAGCGTTGAAAATCTGAGAGGGTGAGACTGAGAGGTTCTTTAATTAATAACTTAGAGCGTAATAAGGAATATGAATATCTCCAAACGGAGTTTTCTGAGAGGGTGAGAGGTTCTTTAATTAGAGCTAATGATAAAATGAGACCCACTAAAGGTACTAAATTAACCGGACTGCTAGCAAGGAATCGAGAGTGGAAATAAAAATAAAAGCGGAATAAATTTTAAGATAATGAAACAGAAACTGAAAGCTAAAATATATACCGTTCTAGAATGCCTCCGCAAACTATTGCTCCTTTGTAAAGCACGTGTTAGTAAGTGTAGTAAAAAGATAAAAATAATAAAGCTATAAAAATGAACGGAGCGTTGAAAATCTGAGAGGGTGAGACTGAGAGGTTCTTTAATTAATAACTTAGAGCGTAATAAGGAATATGAATATCTCCAAACGGAGTTTTCTGAGAGGGTGAGAGGTTCTTTAATTAGAGCTAATGATAAAATGAGACCCACTAAAGGTACTAAATTAACCGGACTGCTAGCAAGGAATCGAGAGTGGAAATAAAAATAAAAGCGGAATAAATTTTAAGATAATGAAACAGAAACTGAAAGCTAAAATATATACCGTTCTAGAATGCCTCCGCAAACTATTGCTCCTTTGTAAAGCACGTGTTAGTAAGTGTAGTAAAAAGATAAAAATAATAAAGCTATAAAAATGAACGGAGCGTTGAAAATCTGAGAGGGTGAGACTGAGAGGTTCTTTAATTAATAACTTAGAGCGTAATAAGGAATATGAATATCTCCAAACGGAGTTTTCTGAGAGGGTGAGAGGTTCTTTAATTAGAGCTAATGATAAAATGAGACCCACTAAAGGTACTAAATTAACCGGACTGCTAGCAAGGAATCGAGAGTGGAAATAAAAATAAAAGCGGAATAAATTTTAAGATAATGAAACAGAAACTGAAAGCTAAAATATATACCGTTCTAGAATGCCTCCGCAAACTATTGCTCCTTTGTAAAGCACGTGTTAGTAAGTGTAGTAAAAAGATAAAAATAATAAAGCTATAAAAATGAACGGAGCGTTGAAAATCTGAGAGGGTGAGACTGAGAGGTTCTTTAATTAATAACTTAGAGCGTAATAAGGAATATGAATATCTCCAAACGGAGTTTTCTGAGAGGGTGAGAGGTTCTTTAATTAGAGCTAATGATAAAATGAGACCCACTAAAGGTACTAAATTAACCGGACTGCTAGCAAGGAATCGAGAGTGGAAATAAAAATAAAAGCGGAATAAATTTTAAGATAATGAAACAGAAACTGAAAGCTAAAATATATACCGTTCTAGAATGCCTCCGCAAACTATTGCTCCTTTGTAAAGCACGTGTTAGTAAGTGTAGTAAAAAGATAAAAATAATAAAGCTATAAAAATGAACGGAGCGTTGAAAATCTGAGAGGGTGAGACTGAGAGGTTCTTTAATTAATAACTTAGAGCGTAATAAGGAATATGAATATCTCCAAACGGAGTTTTCTGAGAGGGTGAGAGGTTCTTTAATTAGAGCTAATGATAAAATGAGACCCACTAAAGGTACTAAATTAACCGGACTGCTAGCAAGGAATCGAGAGTGGAAATAAAAATAAAAGCGGAATAAATTTTAAGATAATGAAACAGAAACTGAAAGCTAAAATATATACCGTTCTAGAATGCCTCCGCAAACTATTGCTCCTTTGTAAAGCACGTGTTAGTAAGTGTAGTAAAAAGATAAAAATAATAAAGCTATAAAAATGAACGGAGCGTTGAAAATCTGAGAGGGTGAGACTGAGAGGTTCTTTAATTAATAACTTAGAGCGTAATAAGGAATATGAATATCTCCAAACGGAGTTTTCTGAGAGGGTGAGAGGTTCTTTAATTAGAGCTAATGATAAAATGAGACCCACTAAAGGTACTAAATTAACCGGACTGCTAGCAAGGAATCGAGAGTGGAAATAAAAATAAAAGCGGAATAAATTTTAAGATAATGAAACAGAAACTGAAAGCTAAAATATATACCGTTCTAGAATGCCTCCGCAAACTATTGCTCCTTTGTAAAGCACGTGTTAGTAAGTGTAGTAAAAAGATAAAAATAATAAAGCTATAAAAATGAACGGAGCGTTGAAAATCTGAGAGGGTGAGACTGAGAGGTTCTTTAATTAATAACTTAGAGCGTAATAAGGAATATGAATATCTCCAAACGGAGTTTTCTGAGAGGGTGAGAGGTTCTTTAATTAGAGCTAATGATAAAATGAGACCCACTAAAGGTACTAAATTAACCGGACTGCTAGCAAGGAATCGAGAGTGGAAATAAAAATAAAAGCGGAATAAATTTTAAGATAATGAAACAGAAACTGAAAGCTAAAATATATACCGTTCTAGAATGCCTCCGCAAACTATTGCTCCTTTGTAAAGCACGTGTTAGTAAGTGTAGTAAAAAGATAAAAATAATAAAGCTATAAAAATGAACGGAGCGTTGAAAATCTGAGAGGGTGAGACTGAGAGGTTCTTTAATTAATAACTTAGAGCGTAATAAGGAATATGAATATCTCCAAACGGAGTTTTCTGAGAGGGTGAGAGGTTCTTTAATTAGAGCTAATGATAAAATGAGACCCACTAAAGGTACTAAATTAACCGGACTGCTAGCAAGGAATCGAGAGTGGAAATAAAAATAAAAGCGGAATAAATTTTAAGATAATGAAACAGAAACTGAAAGCTAAAATATATACCGTTCTAGAATGCCTCCGCAAACTATTGCTCCTTTGTAAAGCACGTGTTAGTAAGTGTAGTAAAAAGATAAAAATAATAAAGCTATAAAAATGAACGGAGCGTTGAAAATCTGAGAGGGTGAGACTGAGAGGTTCTTTAATTAATAACTTAGAGCGTAATAAGGAATATGAATATCTCCAAACGGAGTTTTCTGAGAGGGTGAGAGGTTCTTTAATTAGAGCTAATGATAAAATGAGACCCACTAAAGGTACTAAATTAACCGGACTGCTAGCAAGGAATCGAGAGTGGAAATAAAAATAAAAGCGGAATAAATTTTAAGATAATGAAACAGAAACTGAAAGCTAAAATATATACCGTTCTAGAATGCCTCCGCAAACTATTGCTCCTTTGTAAAGCACGTGTTAGTAAGTGTAGTAAAAAGATAAAAATAATAAAGCTATAAAAATGAACGGAGCGTTGAAAATCTGAGAGGGTGAGACTGAGAGGTTCTTTAATTAATAACTTAGAGCGTAATAAGGAATATGAATATCTCCAAACGGAGTTTTCTGAGAGGGTGAGAGGTTCTTTAATTAGAGCTAATGATAAAATGAGACCCACTAAAGGTACTAAATTAACCGGACTGCTAGCAAGGAATCGAGAGTGGAAATAAAAATAAAAGCGGAATAAATTTTAAGATAATGAAACAGAAACTGAAAGCTAAAATATATACCGTTCTAGAATGCCTCCGCAAACTATTGCTCCTTTGTAAAGCACGTGTTAGTAAGTGTAGTAAAAAGATAAAAATAATAAAGCTATAAAAATGAACGGAGCGTTGAAAATCTGAGAGGGTGAGACTGAGAGGTTCTTTAATTAATAACTTAGAGCGTAATAAGGAATATGAATATCTCCAAACGGAGTTTTCTGAGAGGGTGAGAGGTTCTTTAATTAGAGCTAATGATAAAATGAGACCCACTAAAGGTACTAAATTAACCGGACTGCTAGCAAGGAATCGAGAGTGGAAATAAAAATAAAAGCGGAATAAATTTTAAGATAATGAAACAGAAACTGAAAGCTAAAATATATACCGTTCTAGAATGCCTCCGCAAACTATTGCTCCTTTGTAAAGCACGTGTTAGTAAGTGTAGTAAAAAGATAAAAATAATAAAGCTATAAAAATGAACGGAGCGTTGAAAATCTGAGAGGGTGAGACTGAGAGGTTCTTTAATTAATAACTTAGAGCGTAATAAGGAATATGAATATCTCCAAACGGAGTTTTCTGAGAGGGTGAGAGGTTCTTTAATTAGAGCTAATGATAAAATGAGACCCACTAAAGGTACTAAATTAACCGGACTGCTAGCAAGGAATCGAGAGTGGAAATAAAAATAAAAGCGGAATAAATTTTAAGATAATGAAACAGAAACTGAAAGCTAAAATATATACCGTTCTAGAATGCCTCCGCAAACTATTGCTCCTTTGTAAAGCACGTGTTAGTAAGTGTAGTAAAAAGATAAAAATAATAAAGCTATAAAAATGAACGGAGCGTTGAAAATCTGAGAGGGTGAGACTGAGAGGTTCTTTAATTAATAACTTAGAGCGTAATAAGGAATATGAATATCTCCAAACGGAGTTTTCTGAGAGGGTGAGAGGTTCTTTAATTAGAGCTAATGATAAAATGAGACCCACTAAAGGTACTAAATTAACCGGACTGCTAGCAAGGAATCGAGAGTGGAAATAAAAATAAAAGCGGAATAAATTTTAAGATAATGAAACAGAAACTGAAAGCTAAAATATATACCGTTCTAGAATGCCTCCGCAAACTATTGCTCCTTTGTAAAGCACGTGTTAGTAAGTGTAGTAAAAAGATAAAAATAATAAAGCTATAAAAATGAACGGAGCGTTGAAAATCTGAGAGGGTGAGACTGAGAGGTTCTTTAATTAATAACTTAGAGCGTAATAAGGAATATGAATATCTCCAAACGGAGTTTTCTGAGAGGGTGAGAGGTTCTTTAATTAGAGCTAATGATAAAATGAGACCCACTAAAGGTACTAAATTAACCGGACTGCTAGCAAGGAATCGAGAGTGGAAATAAAAATAAAAGCGGAATAAATTTTAAGATAATGAAACAGAAACTGAAAGCTAAAATATATACCGTTCTAGAATGCCTCCGCAAACTATTGCTCCTTTGTAAAGCACGTGTTAGTAAGTGTAGTAAAAAGATAAAAATAATAAAGCTATAAAAATGAACGGAGCGTTGAAAATCTGAGAGGGTGAGACTGAGAGGTTCTTTAATTAATAACTTAGAGCGTAATAAGGAATATGAATATCTCCAAACGGAGTTTTCTGAGAGGGTGAGAGGTTCTTTAATTAGAGCTAATGATAAAATGAGACCCACTAAAGGTACTAAATTAACCGGACTGCTAGCAAGGAATCGAGAGTGGAAATAAAAATAAAAGCGGAATAAATTTTAAGATAATGAAACAGAAACTGAAAGCTAAAATATATACCGTTCTAGAATGCCTCCGCAAACTATTGCTCCTTTGTAAAGCACGTGTTAGTAAGTGTAGTAAAAAGATAAAAATAATAAAGCTATAAAAATGAACGGAGCGTTGAAAATCTGAGAGGGTGAGACTGAGAGGTTCTTTAATTAATAACTTAGAGCGTAATAAGGAATATGAATATCTCCAAACGGAGTTTTCTGAGAGGGTGAGAGGTTCTTTAATTAGAGCTAATGATAAAATGAGACCCACTAAAGGTACTAAATTAACCGGACTGCTAGCAAGGAATCGAGAGTGGAAATAAAAATAAAAGCGGAATAAATTTTAAGATAATGAAACAGAAACTGAAAGCTAAAATATATACCGTTCTAGAATGCCTCCGCAAACTATTGCTCCTTTGTAAAGCACGTGTTAGTAAGTGTAGTAAAAAGATAAAAATAATAAAGCTATAAAATGAACGGAGCGTTGAAAATCTGAGAGGGTGAGACTGAGAGGTTCTTTAATTAATAACTTAGAGCGTAATAAGGAATATGAATATCTCCAAACGGAGTTTTCTGAGAGGGTGAGAGGTTCTTTAATTAGAGCTAATGATAAAATGAGACCCACTAAAGGTACTAAATTAACCGGACTGCTAGCAAGGAATCGAGAGTGGAAATAAAAATAAAAGCGGAATAAATTTTAAGATAATGAAACAGAAACTGAAAGCTAAAATATATACCGTTCTAGAATGCCTCCGCAAACTATTGCTCCTTTGTAAAGCACGTGTTAGTAAGTGTAGTAAAAAGATAAAAATAATAAAGCTATAAAAATGAACGGAGCGTTGAAAATCTGAGAGGGTGAGACTGAGAGGTTCTTTAATTAATAACTTAGAGCGTAATAAGGAATATGAATATCTCCAAACGGAGTTTTCTGAGAGGGTGAGAGGTTCTTTAATTAGAGCTAATGATAAAATGAGACCCACTAAAGGTACTAAATTAACCGGACTGCTAGCAAGGAATCGAGAGTGGAAATAAAAATAAAAGCGGAATAAATTTTAAGATAATGAAACAGAAACTGAAAGCTAAAATATATACCGTTCTAGAATGCCTCCGCAAACTATTGCTCCTTTGTAAAGCACGTGTTAGTAAGTGTAGTAAAAAGATAAAAATAATAAAGCTATAAAAATGAACGGAGCGTTGAAAATCTGAGAGGGTGAGACTGAGAGGTTCTTTAATTAATAACTTAGAGCGTAATAAGGAATATGAATATCTCCAAACGGAGTTTTCTGAGAGGGTGAGAGGTTCTTTAATTAGAGCTAATGATAAAATGAGACCCACTAAAGGTACTAAATTAACCGGACTGCTAGCAAGGAATCGAGAGTGGAAATAAAAATAAAAGCGGAATAAATTTTAAGATAATGAAACAGAAACTGAAAGCTAAAATATATACCGTTCTAGAATGCCTCCGCAAACTATTGCTCCTTTGTAAAGCACGTGTTAGTAAGTGTAGTAAAAAGATAAAAATAATAAAGCTATAAAAATGAACGGAGCGTTGAAAATCTGAGAGGGTGAGACTGAGAGGTTCTTTAATTAATAACTTAGAGCGTAATAAGGAATATGAATATCTCCAAACGGAGTTTTCTGAGAGGGTGAGAGGTTCTTTAATTAGAGCTAATGATAAAATGAGACCCACTAAAGGTACTAAATTAACCGGACTGCTAGCAAGGAATCGAGAGTGGAAATAAAAATAAAAGCGGAATAAATTTTAAGATAATGAAACAGAAACTGAAAGCTAAAATATATACCGTTCTAGAATGCCTCCGCAAACTATTGCTCCTTTGTAAAGCACGTGTTAGTAAGTGTAGTAAAAAGATAAAAATAATAAAGCTATAAAAATGAACGGAGCGTTGAAAATCTGAGAGGGTGAGACTGAGAGGTTCTTTAATTAATAACTTAGAGCGTAATAAGGAATATGAATATCTCCAAACGGAGTTTTCTGAGAGGGTGAGAGGTTCTTTAATTAGAGCTAATGATAAAATGAGACCCACTAAAGGTACTAAATTAACCGGACTGCTAGCAAGGAATCGAGAGTGGAAATAAAAATAAAAGCGGAATAAATTTTAAGATAATGAAACAGAAACTGAAAGCTAAAATATATACCGTTCTAGAATGCCTCCGCAAACTATTGCTCCTTTGTAAAGCACGTGTTAGTAAGTGTAGTAAAAAGATAAAAATAATAAAGCTATAAAAATGAACGGAGCGTTGAAAATCTGAGAGGGTGAGACTGAGAGGTTCTTTAATTAATAACTTAGAGCGTAATAAGGAATATGAATATCTCCAAACGGAGTTTTCTGAGAGGGTGAGAGGTTCTTTAATTAGAGCTAATGATAAAATGAGACCCACTAAAGGTACTAAATTAACCGGACTGCTAGCAAGGAATCGAGAGTGGAAATAAAAATAAAAGCGGAATAAATTTTAAGATAATGAAACAGAAACTGAAAGCTAAAATATATACCGTTCTAGAATGCCTCCGCAAACTATTGCTCCTTTGTAAAGCACGTGTTAGTAAGTGTAGTAAAAAGATAAAAATAATAAAGCTATAAAAATGAACGGAGCGTTGAAAATCTGAGAGGGTGAGACTGAGAGGTTCTTTAATTAATAACTTAGAGCGTAATAAGGAATATGAATATCTCCAAACGGAGTTTTCTGAGAGGGTGAGAGGTTCTTTAATTAGAGCTAATGATAAAATGAGACCCACTAAAGGTACTAAATTAACCGGACTGCTAGCAAGGAATCGAGAGTGGAAATAAAAATAAAAGCGGAATAAATTTTAAGATAATGAAACAGAAACTGAAAGCTAAAATATATACCGTTCTAGAATGCCTCCGCAAACTATTGCTCCTTTGTAAAGCACGTGTTAGTAAGTGTAGTAAAAAGATAAAAATAATAAAGCTATAAAAATGAACGGAGCGTTGAAAATCTGAGAGGGTGAGACTGAGAGGTTCTTTAATTAATAACTTAGAGCGTAATAAGGAATATGAATATCTCCAAACGGAGTTTTCTGAGAGGGTGAGAGGTTCTTTAATTAGAGCTAATGATAAAATGAGACCCACTAAAGGTACTAAATTAACCGGACTGCTAGCAAGGAATCGAGAGTGGAAATAAAAATAAAAGCGGAATAAATTTTAAGATAATGAAACAGAAACTGAAAGCTAAAATATATACCGTTCTAGAATGCCTCCGCAAACTATTGCTCCTTTGTAAAGCACGTGTTAGTAAGTGTAGTAAAAAGATAAAAATAATAAAGCTATAAAAATGAACGGAGCGTTGAAAATCTGAGAGGGTGAGACTGAGAGGTTCTTTAATTAATAACTTAGAGCGTAATAAGGAATATGAATATCTCCAAACGGAGTTTTCTGAGAGGGTGAGAGGTTCTTTAATTAGAGCTAATGATAAAATGAGACCCACTAAAGGTACTAAATTAACCGGACTGCTAGCAAGGAATCGAGAGTGGAAATAAAAATAAAAGCGGAATAAATTTTAAGATAATGAAACAGAAACTGAAAGCTAAAATATATACCGTTCTAGAATGCCTCCGCAAACTATTGCTCCTTTGTAAAGCACGTGTTAGTAAGTGTAGTAAAAAGATAAAAATAATAAAGCTATAAAAATGAACGGAGCGTTGAAAATCTGAGAGGGTGAGACTGAGAGGTTCTTTAATTAATAACTTAGAGCGTAATAAGGAATATGAATATCTCCAAACGGAGTTTTCTGAGAGGGTGAGAGGTTCTTTAATTAGAGCTAATGATAAAATGAGACCCACTAAAGGTACTAAATTAACCGGACTGCTAGCAAGGAATCGAGAGTGGAAATAAAAATAAAAGCGGAATAAATTTTAAGATAATGAAACAGAAACTGAAAGCTAAAATATATACCGTTCTAGAATGCCTCCGCAAACTATTGCTCCTTTGTAAAGCACGTGTTAGTAAGTGTAGTAAAAAGATAAAAATAATAAAGCTATAAAAATGAACGGAGCGTTGAAAATCTGAGAGGGTGAGACTGAGAGGTTCTTTAATTAATAACTTAGAGCGTAATAAGGAATATGAATATCTCCAAACGGAGTTTTCTGAGAGGGTGAGAGGTTCTTTAATTAGAGCTAATGATAAAATGAGACCCACTAAAGGTACTAAATTAACCGGACTGCTAGCAAGGAATCGAGAGTGGAAATAAAAATAAAAGCGGAATAAATTTTAAGATAATGAAACAGAAACTGAAAGCTAAAATATATACCGTTCTAGAATGCCTCCGCAAACTATTGCTCCTTTGTAAAGCACGTGTTAGTAAGTGTAGTAAAAAGATAAAAATAATAAAGCTATAAAAATGAACGGAGCGTTGAAAATCTGAGAGGGTGAGACTGAGAGGTTCTTTAATTAATAACTTAGAGCGTAATAAGGAATATGAATATCTCCAAACGGAGTTTTCTGAGAGGGTGAGAGGTTCTTTAATTAGAGCTAATGATAAAATGAGACCCACTAAAGGTACTAAATTAACCGGACTGCTAGCAAGGAATCGAGAGTGGAAATAAAAATAAAAGCGGAATAAATTTTAAGATAATGAAACAGAAACTGAAAGCTAAAATATATACCGTTCTAGAATGCCTCCGCAAACTATTGCTCCTTTGTAAAGCACGTGTTAGTAAGTGTAGTAAAAAGATAAAAATAATAAAGCTATAAAAATGAACGGAGCGTTGAAAATCTGAGAGGGTGAGACTGAGAGGTTCTTTAATTAATAACTTAGAGCGTAATAAGGAATATGAATATCTCCAAACGGAGTTTTCTGAGAGGGTGAGAGGTTCTTTAATTAGAGCTAATGATAAAATGAGACCCACTAAAGGTACTAAATTAACCGGACTGCTAGCAAGGAATCGAGAGTGGAAATAAAAATAAAAGCGGAATAAATTTTAAGATAATGAAACAGAAACTGAAAGCTAAAATATATACCGTTCTAGAATGCCTCCGCAAACTATTGCTCCTTTGTAAAGCACGTGTTAGTAAGTGTAGTAAAAAGATAAAAATAATAAAGCTATAAAAATGAACGGAGCGTTGAAAATCTGAGAGGGTGAGACTGAGAGGTTCTTTAATTAATAACTTAGAGCGTAATAAGGAATATGAATATCTCCAAACGGAGTTTTCTGAGAGGGTGAGAGGTTCTTTAATTAGAGCTAATGATAAAATGAGACCCACTAAAGGTACTAAATTAACCGGACTGCTAGCAAGGAATCGAGAGTGGAAATAAAAATAAAAGCGGAATAAATTTTAAGATAATGAAACAGAAACTGAAAGCTAAAATATATACCGTTCTAGAATGCCTCCGCAAACTATTGCTCCTTTGTAAAGCACGTGTTAGTAAGTGTAGTAAAAAGATAAAAATAATAAAGCTATAAAAATGAACGGAGCGTTGAAAATCTGAGAGGGTGAGACTGAGAGGTTCTTTAATTAATAACTTAGAGCGTAATAAGGAATATGAATATCTCCAAACGGAGTTTTCTGAGAGGGTGAGAGGTTCTTTAATTAGAGCTAATGATAAAATGAGACCCACTAAAGGTACTAAATTAACCGGACTGCTAGCAAGGAATCGAGAGTGGAAATAAAAATAAAAGCGGAATAAATTTTAAGATAATGAAACAGAAACTGAAAGCTAAAATATATACCGTTCTAGAATGCCTCCGCAAACTATTGCTCCTTTGTAAAGCACGTGTTAGTAAGTGTAGTAAAAAGATAAAAATAATAAAGCTATAAAAATGAACGGAGCGTTGAAAATCTGAGAGGGTGAGACTGAGAGGTTCTTTAATTAATAACTTAGAGCGTAATAAGGAATATGAATATCTCCAAACGGAGTTTTCTGAGAGGGTGAGAGGTTCTTTAATTAGAGCTAATGATAAAATGAGACCCACTAAAGGTACTAAATTAACCGGACTGCTAGCAAGGAATCGAGAGTGGAAATAAAAATAAAAGCGGAATAAATTTTAAGATAATGAAACAGAAACTGAAAGCTAAAATATATACCGTTCTAGAATGCCTCCGCAAACTATTGCTCCTTTGTAAAGCACGTGTTAGTAAGTGTAGTAAAAAGATAAAAATAATAAAGCTATAAAAATGAACGGAGCGTTGAAAATCTGAGAGGGTGAGACTGAGAGGTTCTTTAATTAATAACTTAGAGCGTAATAAGGAATATGAATATCTCCAAACGGAGTTTTCTGAGAGGGTGAGAGGTTCTTTAATTAGAGCTAATGATAAAATGAGACCCACTAAAGGTACTAAATTAACCGGACTGCTAGCAAGGAATCGAGAGTGGAAATAAAAATAAAAGCGGAATAAATTTTAAGATAATGAAACAGAAACTGAAAGCTAAAATATATACCGTTCTAGAATGCCTCCGCAAACTATTGCTCCTTTGTAAAGCACGTGTTAGTAAGTGTAGTAAAAAGATAAAAATAATAAAGCTATAAAAATGAACGGAGCGTTGAAAATCTGAGAGGGTGAGACTGAGAGGTTCTTTAATTAATAACTTAGAGCGTAATAAGGAATATGAATATCTCCAAACGGAGTTTTCTGAGAGGGTGAGAGGTTCTTTAATTAGAGCTAATGATAAAATGAGACCCACTAAAGGTACTAAATTAACCGGACTGCTAGCAAGGAATCGAGAGTGGAAATAAAAATAAAAGCGGAATAAATTTTAAGATAATGAAACAGAAACTGAAAGCTAAAATATATACCGTTCTAGAATGCCTCCGCAAACTATTGCTCCTTTGTAAAGCACGTGTTAGTAAGTGTAGTAAAAAGATAAAAATAATAAAGCTATAAAAATGAACGGAGCGTTGAAAATCTGAGAGGGTGAGACTGAGAGGTTCTTTAATTAATAACTTAGAGCGTAATAAGGAATATGAATATCTCCAAACGGAGTTTTCTGAGAGGGTGAGAGGTTCTTTAATTAGAGCTAATGATAAAATGAGACCCACTAAAGGTACTAAATTAACCGGACTGCTAGCAAGGAATCGAGAGTGGAAATAAAAATAAAAGCGGAATAAATTTTAAGATAATGAAACAGAAACTGAAAGCTAAAATATATACCGTTCTAGAATGCCTCCGCAAACTATTGCTCCTTTGTAAAGCACGTGTTAGTAAGTGTAGTAAAAAGATAAAAATAATAAAGCTATAAAAATGAACGGAGCGTTGAAAATCTGAGAGGGTGAGACTGAGAGGTTCTTTAATTAATAACTTAGAGCGTAATAAGGAATATGAATATCTCCAAACGGAGTTTTCTGAGAGGGTGAGAGGTTCTTTAATTAGAGCTAATGATAAAATGAGACCCACTAAAGGTACTAAATTAACCGGACTGCTAGCAAGGAATCGAGAGTGGAAATAAAAATAAAAGCGGAATAAATTTTAAGATAATGAAACAGAAACTGAAAGCTAAAATATATACCGTTCTAGAATGCCTCCGCAAACTATTGCTCCTTTGTAAAGCACGTGTTAGTAAGTGTAGTAAAAAGATAAAAATAATAAAGCTATAAAAATGAACGGAGCGTTGAAAATCTGAGAGGGTGAGACTGAGAGGTTCTTTAATTAATAACTTAGAGCGTAATAAGGAATATGAATATCTCCAAACGGAGTTTTCTGAGAGGGTGAGAGGTTCTTTAATTAGAGCTAATGATAAAATGAGACCCACTAAAGGTACTAAATTAACCGGACTGCTAGCAAGGAATCGAGAGTGGAAATAAAAATAAAAGCGGAATAAATTTTAAGATAATGAAACAGAAACTGAAAGCTAAAATATATACCGTTCTAGAATGCCTCCGCAAACTATTGCTCCTTTGTAAAGCACGTGTTAGTAAGTGTAGTAAAAAGATAAAAATAATAAAGCTATAAAAATGAACGGAGCGTTGAAAATCTGAGAGGGTGAGACTGAGAGGTTCTTTAATTAATAACTTAGAGCGTAATAAGGAATATGAATATCTCCAAACGGAGTTTTCTGAGAGGGTGAGAGGTTCTTTAATTAGAGCTAATGATAAAATGAGACCCACTAAAGGTACTAAATTAACCGGACTGCTAGCAAGGAATCGAGAGTGGAAATAAAAATAAAAGCGGAATAAATTTTAAGATAATGAAACAGAAACTGAAAGCTAAAATATATACCGTTCTAGAATGCCTCCGCAAACTATTGCTCCTTTGTAAAGCACGTGTTAGTAAGTGTAGTAAAAAGATAAAAATAATAAAGCTATAAAAATGAACGGAGCGTTGAAAATCTGAGAGGGTGAGACTGAGAGGTTCTTTAATTAATAACTTAGAGCGTAATAAGGAATATGAATATCTCCAAACGGAGTTTTCTGAGAGGGTGAGAGGTTCTTTAATTAGAGCTAATGATAAAATGAGACCCACTAAAGGTACTAAATTAACCGGACTGCTAGCAAGGAATCGAGAGTGGAAATAAAAATAAAAGCGGAATAAATTTTAAGATAATGAAACAGAAACTGAAAGCTAAAATATATACCGTTCTAGAATGCCTCCGCAAACTATTGCTCCTTTGTAAAGCACGTGTTAGTAAGTGTAGTAAAAAGATAAAAATAATAAAGCTATAAAAATGAACGGAGCGTTGAAAATCTGAGAGGGTGAGACTGAGAGGTTCTTTAATTAATAACTTAGAGCGTAATAAGGAATATGAATATCTCCAAACGGAGTTTTCTGAGAGGGTGAGAGGTTCTTTAATTAGAGCTAATGATAAAATGAGACCCACTAAAGGTACTAAATTAACCGGACTGCTAGCAAGGAATCGAGAGTGGAAATAAAAATAAAAGCGGAATAAATTTTAAGATAATGAAACAGAAACTGAAAGCTAAAATATATACCGTTCTAGAATGCCTCCGCAAACTATTGCTCCTTTGTAAAGCACGTGTTAGTAAGTGTAGTAAAAAGATAAAAATAATAAAGCTATAAAAATGAACGGAGCGTTGAAAATCTGAGAGGGTGAGACTGAGAGGTTCTTTAATTAATAACTTAGAGCGTAATAAGGAATATGAATATCTCCAAACGGAGTTTTCTGAGAGGGTGAGAGGTTCTTTAATTAGAGCTAATGATAAAATGAGACCCACTAAAGGTACTAAATTAACCGGACTGCTAGCAAGGAATCGAGAGTGGAAATAAAAATAAAAGCGGAATAAATTTTAAGATAATGAAACAGAAACTGAAAGCTAAAATATATACCGTTCTAGAATGCCTCCGCAAACTATTGCTCCTTTGTAAAGCACGTGTTAGTAAGTGTAGTAAAAAGATAAAAATAATAAAGCTATAAAAATGAACGGAGCGTTGAAAATCTGAGAGGGTGAGACTGAGAGGTTCTTTAATTAATAACTTAGAGCGTAATAAGGAATATGAATATCTCCAAACGGAGTTTTCTGAGAGGGTGAGAGGTTCTTTAATTAGAGCTAATGATAAAATGAGACCCACTAAAGGTACTAAATTAACCGGACTGCTAGCAAGGAATCGAGAGTGGAAATAAAAATAAAAGCGGAATAAATTTTAAGATAATGAAACAGAAACTGAAAGCTAAAATATATACCGTTCTAGAATGCCTCCGCAAACTATTGCTCCTTTGTAAAGCACGTGTTAGTAAGTGTAGTAAAAAGATAAAAATAATAAAGCTATAAAAATGAACGGAGCGTTGAAAATCTGAGAGGGTGAGACTGAGAGGTTCTTTAATTAATAACTTAGAGCGTAATAAGGAATATGAATATCTCCAAACGGAGTTTTCTGAGAGGGTGAGAGGTTCTTTAATTAGAGCTAATGATAAAATGAGACCCACTAAAGGTACTAAATTAACCGGACTGCTAGCAAGGAATCGAGAGTGGAAATAAAAATAAAAGCGGAATAAATTTTAAGATAATGAAACAGAAACTGAAAGCTAAAATATATACCGTTCTAGAATGCCTCCGCAAACTATTGCTCCTTTGTAAAGCACGTGTTAGTAAGTGTAGTAAAAAGATAAAAATAATAAAGCTATAAAAATGAACGGAGCGTTGAAAATCTGAGAGGGTGAGACTGAGAGGTTCTTTAATTAATAACTTAGAGCGTAATAAGGAATATGAATATCTCCAAACGGAGTTTTCTGAGAGGGTGAGAGGTTCTTTAATTAGAGCTAATGATAAAATGAGACCCACTAAAGGTACTAAATTAACCGGACTGCTAGCAAGGAATCGAGAGTGGAAATAAAAATAAAAGCGGAATAAATTTTAAGATAATGAAACAGAAACTGAAAGCTAAAATATATACCGTTCTAGAATGCCTCCGCAAACTATTGCTCCTTTGTAAAGCACGTGTTAGTAAGTGTAGTAAAAAGATAAAAATAATAAAGCTATAAAAATGAACGGAGCGTTGAAAATCTGAGAGGGTGAGACTGAGAGGTTCTTTAATTAATAACTTAGAGCGTAATAAGGAATATGAATATCTCCAAACGGAGTTTTCTGAGAGGGTGAGAGGTTCTTTAATTAGAGCTAATGATAAAATGAGACCCACTAAAGGTACTAAATTAACCGGACTGCTAGCAAGGAATCGAGAGTGGAAATAAAAATAAAAGCGGAATAAATTTTAAGATAATGAAACAGAAACTGAAAGCTAAAATATATACCGTTCTAGAATGCCTCCGCAAACTATTGCTCCTTTGTAAAGCACGTGTTAGTAAGTGTAGTAAAAAGATAAAAATAATAAAGCTATAAAAATGAACGGAGCGTTGAAAATCTGAGAGGGTGAGACTGAGAGGTTCTTTAATTAATAACTTAGAGCGTAATAAGGAATATGAATATCTCCAAACGGAGTTTTCTGAGAGGGTGAGAGGTTCTTTAATTAGAGCTAATGATAAAATGAGACCCACTAAAGGTACTAAATTAACCGGACTGCTAGCAAGGAATCGAGAGTGGAAATAAAAATAAAAGCGGAATAAATTTTAAGATAATGAAACAGAAACTGAAAGCTAAAATATATACCGTTCTAGAATGCCTCCGCAAACTATTGCTCCTTTGTAAAGCACGTGTTAGTAAGTGTAGTAAAAAGATAAAAATAATAAAGCTATAAAAATGAACGGAGCGTTGAAAATCTGAGAGGGTGAGACTGAGAGGTTCTTTAATTAATAACTTAGAGCGTAATAAGGAATATGAATATCTCCAAACGGAGTTTTCTGAGAGGGTGAGAGGTTCTTTAATTAGAGCTAATGATAAAATGAGACCCACTAAAGGTACTAAATTAACCGGACTGCTAGCAAGGAATCGAGAGTGGAAATAAAAATAAAAGCGGAATAAATTTTAAGATAATGAAACAGAAACTGAAAGCTAAATATATACCGTTCTAGAATGCCTCCGCAAACTATTGCTCCTTTGTAAAGCACGTGTTAGTAAGTGTAGTAAAAAGATAAAAATAATAAAGCTATAAAAATGAACGGAGCGTTGAAAATCTGAGAGGGTGAGACTGAGAGGTTCTTTAATTAATAACTTAGAGCGTAATAAGGAATATGAATATCTCCAAACGGAGTTTTCTGAGAGGGTGAGAGGTTCTTTAATTAGAGCTAATGATAAAATGAGACCCACTAAAGGTACTAAATTAACCGGACTGCTAGCAAGGAATCGAGAGTGGAAATAAAAATAAAAGCGGAATAAATTTTAAGATAATGAAACAGAAACTGAAAGCTAAAATATATACCGTTCTAGAATGCCTCCGCAAACTATTGCTCCTTTGTAAAGCACGTGTTAGTAAGTGTAGTAAAAAGATAAAAATAATAAAGCTATAAAAATGAACGGAGCGTTGAAAATCTGAGAGGGTGAGACTGAGAGGTTCTTTAATTAATAACTTAGAGCGTAATAAGGAATATGAATATCTCCAAACGGAGTTTTCTGAGAGGGTGAGAGGTTCTTTAATTAGAGCTAATGATAAAATGAGACCCACTAAAGGTACTAAATTAACCGGACTGCTAGCAAGGAATCGAGAGTGGAAATAAAAATAAAAGCGGAATAAATTTTAAGATAATGAAACAGAAACTGAAAGCTAAAATATATACCGTTCTAGAATGCCTCCGCAAACTATTGCTCCTTTGTAAAGCACGTGTTAGTAAGTGTAGTAAAAAGATAAAAATAATAAAGCTATAAAAATGAACGGAGCGTTGAAAATCTGAGAGGGTGAGACTGAGAGGTTCTTTAATTAATAACTTAGAGCGTAATAAGGAATATGAATATCTCCAAACGGAGTTTTCTGAGAGGGTGAGAGGTTCTTTAATTAGAGCTAATGATAAAATGAGACCCACTAAAGGTACTAAATTAACCGGACTGCTAGCAAGGAATCGAGAGTGGAAATAAAAATAAAAGCGGAATAAATTTTAAGATAATGAAACAGAAACTGAAAGCTAAAATATATACCGTTCTAGAATGCCTCCGCAAACTATTGCTCCTTTGTAAAGCACGTGTTAGTAAGTGTAGTAAAAAGATAAAAATAATAAAGCTATAAAAATGAACGGAGCGTTGAAAATCTGAGAGGGTGAGACTGAGAGGTTCTTTAATTAATAACTTAGAGCGTAATAAGGAATATGAATATCTCCAAACGGAGTTTTCTGAGAGGGTGAGAGGTTCTTTAATTAGAGCTAATGATAAAATGAGACCCACTAAGGTACTAAATTAACCGGACTGCTAGCAAGGAATCGAGAGTGGAAATAAAAATAAAAGCGGAATAAATTTTAAGATAAATGAAACAGAAACTGAAAGCTAAAATATATACCGTTCTAGAATGCCTCCGCAAACTATTGCTCCTTTGTAAAGCACGTGTTAGTAAGTGTAGTAAAAAGATAAAAATAATAAAGCTATAAAAATGAACGGAGCGTTGAAAATCTGAGAGGGTGAGACTGAGAGGTTCTTTAATTAATAACTTAGAGCGTAATAAGGAATATGAATATCTCCAAACGGAGTTTTCTGAGAGGGTGAGAGGTTCTTTAATTAGAGCTAATGATAAAATGAGACCCACTAAAGGTACTAAATTAACCGGACTGCTAGCAAGGGAATCGAGAGTGGAAATAAAAATAAAAGCGGAATAAAATTTTAAGATAAAAAAAATAAAGTTTAAAATTTATGGACGTTCTAGGTGCCCGAAAAATATTGGCTCCTTTGTATACACGGTGTTAGTAAGTGTAGTAAAAGATTAAAATAAAGTATAAAATTGAAGGAGAGCTTGAAAATCTGAGAGGGGAGACTGAGAGGTTCTTTAATTAATAACTTAGAGCTTAAGCATTGGAATTCTAATGGAGTTTAGAGAGGAGTGATTTAATTAGAGCTAATGATAAATGGGGCCCAACTAAGGTACTAAATTATCGGACTGCTAAAGAATGCCGAGAGTGAATAAAATTAAAGGAATAAAATTTTAAGATAATAAAACAAAAGAAAGCTAAAATATAACCGTTTAGAAGCTGAAAACTTATTGCTCCTTGTAAAGTGTTGTATATGTTAGTAAAAGATAGAAATATAATAAAAATAAAAATCGGAGCGTGAAATTGGAGGTGAGCGAGAGGTTCTTTAATTATAATTAAGGAGAATAAAGGTACTAAACGGAGTCTGAGGAGGGATGAGGTTTTTAATTAGAGTAAATGATAAATGAAACACTAAAGTAAAATATACCTTAGAAGTCGAAAATTTCTGGAGACGTGTGCGTGAAGAAAGATAATGGAGATAAATAAAAGCGGAATAAATTTAGATATAACAGAAACTGAAGCTAAATATATACCGTTCTAAATCCTCCAAAACTATTGCTCTTTGTAAGTGCAGTGTTAGTAAGTGTAGTAAAAGATAAAATAAAAACTTAAATGAACGGAGCTATGAAAATCGTAGAACGAGAGGTTCATTTATTGATAATTGAGGTATAAGGAGAATTCTAAGGATTCGAGAGGGAAAGGTTTTTAATTAGAGCTAATGATTAAAATGAGACCACTAAAGGTACTAAATTTAAACCGGACTGCAGCAAGGAAATCGAGAGGGAAATAAAAATAAAAAGGAAAAATTTAACGATAATGAAACAGAAAACTGAAAGACAATATTTATACCGTTTCTAGAATGCCTCGAAAAATATTGCCTTTGTAAAGGCACGTGTTTAGGAGTGTAGAAAAGGTTATAATTAGGCTATTAAAGAAGGACATAAAACTGAGAGTAGACTGGGTGCGAATCAATGGCTAAAAAAGAATACCCATAGTTATGAGAGGGGAAAGTAATTTAAACCCTATTAGAATGCATCCGCAAATAGCTCTTAATTACGGACTGCTAGCAAAGGAATCGAAGAGGGAAATTAAAAATAAAAGCGGTAAAATTAGATAATGAAACAGAAATGAGCTAAAATTTACGTTTAGACTCGCAAAATGCTTTTGTAAGCGTGTTAGATGTGAAAGAACAAATAAGCTAAAAATGAAGCGTTAAATCTAGGGTGGATGTAGAGGTTATAATATAACTAATAAGTAATGAGTAAATGAAACGGGTTTAATGAGATGGTGAAGCCAAAAGGTTATTAATTTAGAATGTGAAGGACAAGGGAATAAAAAAAAGCGGTAACTTGTAATAGAAAGGAAAACGAAGGGAAATAAATACTAAAGCGGATAAACTTTTTTAAATAATGAAAGATACTGAAAAGCTAAAATAATTACGTTCTAGAATGCCTCCGCAAAACTATTGCTTTGTAAAGAATGTTAGTAGGTGTAGTAAAATGAAAAAAAAAGTTAAAAATAACGGATTAAATAAGGTAGATGAGATAATAACTAGAGCGTTAGGATATGAAATATTTCCAACGGAGTTTGAGAGGTGAGAGGTTTAATTAAGCTAATGAAAGGAGCTAAGGTTATTAATAGAGCAAGGATAAGAGACTGGGATAAATTAAAATAAAAAGCGGAATAATTGGATTAAAAAAAAAAGGAAAACTGAAAGCTAAAATATATACCGTTATAGAATCCTCGAAAACTAAATCTCCTTTGTAAAGCACGTGTTAGTAAGTGTAGTAAAAAAGATAAAATAATAAAGCTATAAAAAAAGGGGGTTGAAAATCTGAGGGTGAGTGGAGTTTAAAAACTTAGAGCGTAAAGGAATAAAATAAAACGAGTTTTGAGAGGGTAAGTCTAATTAGATAAATTAAAGACCCACTATAAGTACTTTTAACGGCGTAGAGAATAACGAGAGTAGGAAATAAACGAGTTGAAAGCGGAATAAATTTTAAGATAATGAAAAATGAATAAAATAAATAGTACTAATTCCTATGCTCAGGAAACTATTTGACTCCTTATGTAAAGGCAACGATTTTAAAAATGAGTCAAAAGATAAAATATATTTAAAGCTATACAAAATGAACGGACTTTGTAAAATCTGAGAGGTGGTAATAGAGTTATTTAAGTTATAATTAGAGCTAAAAGATTGAATATCTAAAGGAGTTTGAGGGTGAAGGTTCTTTATTAGAGCAATGAATAAGGAATAAAGTAAATTAACCGGACTGAGCAGGAACGAGAGGGAAAAAAACTAAAAGCGGAAAAATTTTAAGATAATTGAAACAGAAACTGAAAGCTAAAATATTACGTTTCTAAGATGCCTCCAAATATTGCTCCTTTGTAAAGCACGTGTTGTACATGTAGTAAAAAAAAAATAAAAAGATAAAAAAAACGAGCGTTGAAAATTGAAGGGTTGACGAGAGGTTCTATTATTAGTTACTAGAGCTTAAGATTTGAATTTTTTAAACGGAGTTTAGGGTAGTTCTTATAAGTAAATAAAACCACTAAAGGTACTAAAATTAACGGACGTGAAAGGATCGTAGAGGAAATAAAAACATAAAGGATAATTTCTAGTAATGAAAAGAAACTAAAAAGCAAATTTATTTTACGTTCTAGAAATGCTCCGCAAATATTGCTCCTTTGTAAGTCTTTAGTAAGTGTAGTAAAAGATAAAAATATAAACATATACAAATGACGGGCGTTGAAAATCTGAGGGGTAATGAGAGTTCTTTAATTAAAACTTAGAGCGTAATAATATGATCTCAAGGAGTTCATGAGAAGTGAAAGGTTAAATTTAGTAATGAAAAGACCATGAAAGTAAAATTACGAGATGCGCAACGAGTCGAAGTAGGGAAGTAAGTAAAAAAAAAGGAATAAAATTTTAAGAAATGAAACGAAAACTGAAAGGGCTAAAATATATACCGTTTAGAATGGCCTCCAAACTATTGCTCCATTGTAAAGTGTTATGTTAGTAAAAGTAAAAGAAAAATAAAATAAAAGAACGGAGGTAATCGGAGGGTGAGATGAGGTTTTAATAACTTAGAATAAGGAGTGAATATTAAAGGAGGTTTTGAGGTAGAGGTTCTTTAATTAAAAGGTATAATTTAAGGACCCTACAAGGATACTAAAACCAAAGGGATTTTGTAAGAACAGGAATGAGTAAATAAATACAAAACTCGAATAACCCCTTTGAAAATGAAGAATGATAAAAAAAAATTAAAGCTAAAATAACGGCTTGAAAACTGGGGGGAAAAAAATCTTAAATAATAATTAGGGAGCGTTTAAAAAAAGGAAAAAATTTAATCTTCCAAAACCGGAGTTTCTTAGGGTGGAGGGTTTTTAAAATTAAAAAAGGGTTTAAAATAAAATGCCCCCAAAGTAAAAATTAAGCTGTAGAAGTGAAGGGAATAAAAATAAAAGCATAAATTTAAGTAATGAAAGAACAAGTTTATATACTTCTAAATGTGAATTTGCTCTTGTTTGAGGTGTTTAATGTTAAAGAAAAATAAAAATAAGCTAATAAAAATGAAAAAGAGCGTAAAATGAAGGGAAAAAAAAGGAAACTTTAAAAAAGAGGTTTATTAAATAAATTCTTAATGGTTAAATAGGAATAAGAAAATATTTTAAAAGGATTCTAAGGGGGTTTTTAATAGATTTAAAATAGCCCCTAAGATAAATTCCCACTGAACAGATCAGAGGGAAAAAATAAACGGAAAAAAGATGGAACGAAGAAAAAATTTAACCCCGAATATTTTTGAAGAGGATGGAAAATAAAAAGTAAAAAATAAAAAGGAAAATTTAAAAATAACGGCCTAAAAATGGAGAGGGTAATAATAATAAAAAAAATTTTAATTAGAAGGAAAGTTTAATATTTTAAAGCCATTTTTTTAAGTTTGAGATATAAATAAAAAAAGAAAATGAAAAACCAAAAGGGGGTATTTAAAAATCCGAAACCTTTAAAGGTTAGAGTGAAAAAATAAAAAATAAATTAAATAATGAACGAAATGAAGAAAATAAGTTCTAATATCCAACTTTTTGTTGTAAAAAGGTTTAAGGAGAAAGTTATAAGCTATAAAAAAACCCGGGTTAAAACGAAGGAATCAGAGGTTTATTAAAATAATTAGAAGCGTATAAAATAGGAAATTTAAACCAAAAAGAAAAAAGTTTTTCCTTAAAGAGGGTGAGAGTAATTTAAAAAATTTAGAGTTTGAAAATGAAAGACCAATAAAGACAAATATAAACGCTGCAAGGATCGAGAGTGGAAATAAAATAAAAGCGGAAAAATTTTAATAAAAACAGAACGAACTAAAATTATGTTCTAATGCCTCCGCAAACTTTGCTCTTTGTAAGCACGGTTAAAGTGTAGAAAGATAAAATAATAAAGCATAAAATGAACGGAATGGGGTTGAAATTAAAAAGGTGAAATTACTTGAGTAGGTTTTCTTTAATTAATAACAAAGCTAATAAGGAATGAATGTTAACAAATTTTTAAAAAAAAAAAGAGGGAAAAGAGGTCCAAATTGGCTTGTAAAAACCCCAAAGGTATAAATAAAAAGCAAAAGAACGGGTGGAAAAAAAAGGGTAATTTAAGTTAAAAACTAAGTAAAAATATTGAATTCCAAACATTTCTTGGGAGTTTTATGTTATAAAGAAAAATAAAGTAAAATCGGGTGAAAATCGAGGGTAACTTTTAAAGAAAAGCTTAATTAATAACTAAAGCGGTTTAAAAAAAAAGGAAAATTTGAAAAAAATTAAAAACGGAGGGTTTTTTTTAAAAGGGAAAGATTTCCTTTAAATAAGTAAATGGAATTAAAGCCCATAAGGACTAAAAGGATCGAAGGAATAAAATGGAAAAAAATAAAAGGAAAATTTAAGAAATAAACGCGAAGCTAAATATTCCTTTAAAGCCCGCTATTTTTGTAAGATTATTAATGAAAGTAAAATAAAAGTTAAATGAGGGCTAAAACTAGGGGTTAGGTGATTAAATTTTAAAATAACCTTATCAGTTAAAGGAAAAGGAAAATAACGGATTTAAGATAGATAAAAACAAATAAAAAAACCCTAAGCCCCAAACCGATGTCATTTTTGTAATTGAAAAAAAATTTAAAGATAAATAAGAAAAACAAATGAACTAAAAAGTTAATCCCAACTAAGTTTAAAACGGGTTAGAGTGGAGTTAAATAAAAAATAAATTAAAAAAGAACGAAGCAAAATCCAGGGAAACTTTAAAAGGTTTTAATAATAAAGGAAAAAATAAAATCTAAAGTGTTTGGGTGAAGGTTTTATTAGGTAGTAAAGAAATAAAGTATAAATTACCGGTGAAGAGGTGAGTGGTAATAAAGGAATAAATTTAAATAAAAAAGAATGAAGTTAATTAATTTAAAATGGAAACAAAGCCTTTAAGAGTTAGTAAGTGATAAAAAGAAAAAAATAATAAGCTATAAAAATGAACGGAGGGGTAAAAATCTGGAGAGGGTGAGGAGGAGGTTCTTTAATTAAAAGGGCTAATGGATTAAAAATTTAAGGGAGTTTCTGAGAGGGTGAGGGTTTTAATGGGTAAGTAAATAACCCCCCTAAAGGACAAATTTACGGACTGCAGGAGGTGGAAAAGGGGGTAAAATAAAAGCGGAATAAATTTTAAGATAATGAAACAGAAAAACTGAAAGCTAAAATTTTATACCGTTCTAGAATGCCTCCCCCAAACTATTGCTCTTTGAAAAGCACGTGTTAGTAAGTGTAGTAAAAAGGGGGGATAAAAATAATAAAGCTATAAAATGAACGGAGCGTGAAAATCTGAGAGGGGAGATGAGAGGTTCTTAATATAACTTAGAGCGTAATAGGAATTGAAATTCCACGGAGTTCTGAAGGTGAGAGGTTCTTTATTAAGTAATGTAAAATGAACCCACTAAAGGTACTAAATTAACCGGACTGCTAGCAGGAATCGAGAGTGGAAATAAAAATAAAAGCGGAATAAATTTTAAGATAATGAAACAGAAAACTGAAAGCTAAAATATATACCGTTCTAGAATGCCTCCGCAAAACTATTGCTCCTTTGTAAAGCACGTGTTAGTAAGTGTAGTAAAAAGATAAAAATACATAAAGCTATAAAATGAACGGAGCGTTAAAAAATCGGAGAGGTGAGACTGAGAGGTTTCTTTAATTAACTAATGAGCGTAATAAGGAATATAAATATCTCCAAACGGATTTTCTTAGAGAGGGGTTGAGAGGTGCTTTAAATTAGAGCTAATGAAAAATGAGACCACTAAAGGTAAAAATTAACCGACTGCTAGCAAGGAATCGAGAGTGGAAATAAAAATAAAAGCGGAATAAATTTAAGATAATGAAACGAAAACTGAGAAGCTAATAATTATATACGTTCTAGAAGGGCTCCGCAAACTATTGCTCCTTTGTAAAGCACGTGTTAGTAAGTGTAGTAAAAGATAAAAATAATAAAGACTATAAAAATGAACGGAGCGTTGAAATCTGACGTTGGGTGAGAACTGTGGTTCTTTAATTAATAACTTAGAGCGTAATAAGGAATATGAATCTCCAAACGGTGTTTTGAGAGGGTGAGAGGTTCTTTAATTTAGAGCTAATGATAAATGAGACCCACTAAAGGTACTAAATTAACCGGACTGCATAGCAAGGAATCGAGAGTGGAAATAAAATAAAAGCGGAATAAATTTGTAAGATAATGAAACAGAAACTGAAAGCTAAAATATATACCGTTCTAGAATGCCTCCGCAAACTATTGCTCCTGTGTAAAGCACGTGTTAGTAAGGGTGTATAAAAGATAAAAATAATAAAGCTATAAAAATGAAACGGAGCGGTTGAAAATCTGAGAGGGTGAGAATGAGAGGTTCTTTAATTAAATAACTTAGAGCGAATAAGGAATATGAATATCCTCCAAACGGAGTTTTCTGAGAGGGTGAGAGGTTCTTTAATTAGAGCTAATGATAAAATGAGACCCACTAAAGGTACTAAATTAACCGGACTGCTAGCAAGGAATCGAGAGTGGAAATAAAAATAAAAGCGGAATAAATTTTAAGATATTGAAACAGAAACTGAAAGCAAAATATGAACCGTTCTAGAATGGCCCTCCGCAAACTATGGCTCCTTTGTAAAGCACGTGGATAGTAAGTGTAGTAAAAAAGTAAAAATAATAAAGCTATAAAAATGAACGGAGCGTTGAAAATCTGAGAGGGGTGAGACTGAGAGGTTCTTTAATATAATACTTAGAGCTTAATAAGGAATATGAATATCTCCAAACGGAGTTTTTCTGAGAGGGGTGAGAGGTTCTTTAATTAGGAGCTAATGAATAAAAGAGACCCACTAAAGGTACTAAATTAACCGGACTGCTAGCAAGGGAATCGAGAGTGGAAATAAAAATAAAAGCGGAATAAATTTTAAGGATAATGAAACAAAACTGAAAGCTAAAATATATACCGTTCTAGAATGCCTCGCAACTATTGCGCCTTGTAAAAGCACGTGTTAGTAAGTGTAGTAAAAAGATAAAAATAATAAAGCTATAAAAATGAACGGAGCGTTGAAAATCTGAGAGGGTGAGACTGAGAGGTTCTTTAATTAATAACTTAGAGCGTAAAAGGAATATGAATATCTCCAAACGGAGTTTTCTGAGAGGGGGAGAGGTTCTTTAATTAGAGCTAATGATAAAATGAGGACCCACTAAAGGTACTAAATTAACCGGGACTGCTAGCAAGGAATCGAGAGTGGAAATAAAAAATAAAAGCGGAATAAATTTTAAAGATAATGAATCAGAAACTGAAAGCTAAAATATATACCGTTCTAGAATGCCTCCGCAAACTATTGCTCCTTTGTAAAGCACGTGTTAGTAAGTGTAGTAAAAAGATAAAAATAATAAAGCTATAAAAATGAACGGGAGCGTGAAAATCTGAGAGGGTGAGACCTGAGAGGTACTTAAATTAATAACTTAGAGGCGTAATAAGGAATATGAATATCTCCAAACGGAGTTTTTCTGAGAGGGTGAGAGGTTCTTTAATTAGAGCTAATGATAAAATGAGACCACTAAAGGTACTAAATTAACGGATTGCTACAAGGAATGAGTGGAAATAAAAATAAAAAGCGGAATAAATTTTAAAGATAATGAAAACAGAAACTGAAAGCTAAAATATTTTACCGTTCTAGAATGCCTCCGCAAACTATTGCTCCTTTGTTAAAGCAGTGTTAGTGTTTTGTAAAAGATAAAAATAATAAAGCTATAAAAATGAAGGAGCGTTAAAAAATCTGAGAGGGTGAGACTGAGAGGTTCTTTAAATAATAACTTAGAGCGTATAAGGAATAGAATAATCTCCAACGGAGTTTTGAGAGGGGGAGGTTCTTTAATTAGAGCTAATGATTAAAATGAGACCCACTAAAGGTACTAAAATTAACCGGACTGCTAGCAAGGAATCGAGAGTGGAAATAAAATAAAAGCGGAATAAATTTAAGATAATGAAACAGAAACTGAAAGCTAAAATTATAACCGTTCTAGAATGCCTCCGCAAACTATTGCTCCTTTGTAAAGCAAGTGTTAGTAAGTGTAGTAAAAAAAAATTTG